>NC_092205.1:28084095-28163743 GCF_043381705.1 Parasteatoda tepidariorum | reverse complement strand
ATGGCACCCCCGCTTCGGTAGCCCGACGACCTGCGCCGGAAGTCGAGCACTTTACGGTAGCACAGTTTAACGAGGACCAATACCGCACACCCTCGGTCCCTACGCAGACTGATCCAAGTGGTCAACCCACCCGCACACTGACCGCAGCCAGTGATGCTTGACTTCGGTGACCTGCTGGGAACCGTGTCTTAACGATCAGTCCACTGCGGGACTGTGGGTGTTTCAAGGACCACTGTATCAATGACTCTATCAGCATACACAAAGTTGGGTAAGGTGTCTTCTGCGAAGCACAACAGCGGCAGGAAGTCGAAGTTGTAGGACAGTGATAGACAGGTGTTGAAGAAGATAATCGCTCGAAAACGCAAGACTACACTGCCGGTGATAACGTCCGAGATGAGTACCCACCTTCATAACTCCATATCCATGAAAACTATTCAATGGGAGTTGCATGCTGCTAACATTCATGGCAGAGTAGCTATTCCAAAACCGTTAGTTTCAGCGCGGAATGCTTTGAAGAGACTACAGTGGTGCCAAGACCACCTAAAATGGGCACAACTGCAATGGGAGCAAGTCATCTGGTCTGATGAATCCTCTTTTACACTATTCTAGACCACCGGACGTGTGTTCGTGTGGCTTACGCCGGCAGAAGCATTTTATGTTGACTGCCTGTTTCCAACCGTGAAACATGGAGGTGGGTCTGTGATAGTGTGGGGTGCTATATCTGCCCGTGGATCGGGGCCTCTCGTTGTCTTGAGGGTGTGGTCAAAGGTGACCGTTACCGAAGCATTCTCGCAGATCATCTTCACCCTCTGCATCATGCTTCTTTCGAGAGAACATCCTGTGTTTCAAGATGACAACGCCCCTGTTCACACGTCTCACTGTGTTCAAACATGGTTAAATGAGCATAATGATGAAGTTGAACATCTAACGTGGTGTCCTCAGTCACCTGATCGCAATATCATTGAGCCTTTGTGGGGTTTTTTAGAGTAAAAAGTCCGTGCTTGGTTTCCTCCTCCACGCACACTGTCTGAACTCGAGAGAGCCCTGATAGAGGAATGGCTGCAAATTCCGATGAACTTTGTTCAAGACCTTTAATTCAAATCAGACCTTAAATCAAGACGTCAATCCCACGTCGAACGCAAGCTGTCATTCAGGCCAAAGGTGGCCCAACTCCTAATTAATAAAATATTTTCATTTTTTTCACAGGTGTTTCTATTATTTTGTCCTATACCTGTATTTCCTTAAATATCTTTATAATTTTCAGTAGTTACAATTTCAAAAGCTAAGCAAACTAAAGTTGATGGAATTTATTGTGTTATCTTAGTTTTAATGCTCTAGAAAATTTCAATTTTTTTTTCTGTAAATGCTTAAGTGTATATTTATGTGTCTTTAAGTATTTGAATCTAAAAATTATATTAAGCATTTTATGGCTTGTCTGTCTCAGATTAATATTCCTGCCATGTTTGGTAGGTAAGTTTAAAGATATGTCCAATGTTCTGTATGAGACAAAATTCTATAAAATGCTAAGACACGTGTTTAAAGGTTTTTATTTTAATATATTGTTTTAATAAACTTTTAAATTTTTTAAAATTAAAATTGTAAGTAATATTTTAGAGTTGTGAACGCATAATTAAAATTCTGATTCATAGGCTTAATAATTGTAAATATTATCCTGAATTTTTGTTTAACTTTCAACTTAGCACTTCATTTGCGATTTTTTTTACTGATTAATTTTTTATTTCGCTTTTGAAAACCTAAGTAAAATCTAATAGTTTTTCCTTTTCTTCTAAACTAGCTTCTTTAAGTATGTGAAATATAACATTAAAAATTCGTAAAATAGATTTTCATATAGAATTATTGGGTGAATTATGTTAAACTTTGAAGTAACTATAACTACTACTAAGTAATAATTTTTAAAACTGTTTAATCCAGTAAAGAATCCTTATGTGCAAAATTCTTATTTACATACGTTATTTGTATTTAAAACTATTGTTTGTATACTTATTAATAAATTTATTTAAGATTATTAATTTAGGTGAAGTGTATTTAAGTTGAAGTCTTACCAAAAGTGTGAAGTCTTTCTGCTGAAATTTTAGAAAAATGGCAAACTGCGACAACTATTTTGTTAAATAAAGTTTTAAATTGTTCATATAACCAATAGTTATTTTGACTTCTTTGATTTATTATAGCTTCGTACTCGAAAAACTTTTCTTGAAGTGAAAATTAACAGCCATTGCGTCTACAAGAAATGTATTTAATTGATTGCAGTATCTTTGTGCAATAAATAAATAAAATTAGTAAAATTATTTGTATTTTTTTGTAAATAATGTTTAAAATAAATTTTATAAAAATCTGCTGAGATAATATTTTGAGTTATCACTTTTGAAGTATAAAAACAGTGTATAAATATTAATTTGTGATAATATTTACCAACTTACAATTCTACACATTTAAATTTTATTAATTTTTATTGCAATTTTTCAGATAAATTTTCTATCCCAATTTCATTATCAATAAAGTACCTTTTTTAAACGTTTGATCTTCAGGTAATGAAATAATTTGGGAAATTCTATGCCAAATGAAATCAGATCCATTAAAACAGAACAATTGCTCAGCAATAATTCTACTTGGAACAATTTCTCTTCTTCTGAGCAATTAACACCTAGAGCACTTTTCAAAATAAAATTTAAAAAAAAAATAAAAAACGCAAAATACTTAATTATGATGTTCCAAATTAAATTTAGGAAACCTTTACAAGTTCAGATTCAGACCATATATATATATTTATATAGGAATTTTATTAATATATGGTAAAATGAAATATGACGTGAAACACCATGTCTTTCTACGCAAAAGGTAAAATCTTTCATACGCGGATTACTACCAAGCAATTTAACAAATATGTAGTTATTTAAATCTTAGAGAAACAGTTATTTATAATTGAAACTTTTTTAATTTACAAAATCAATTATTAATACATTTTTGAATATGAATCAAATTTTTTTTCCAAACTTATTATTTTGAATTTTATATTTCAGTAAAAATATATAATTCTGTAATGTAACAAATCTTTTTTATCAACTATTTGACTGTTTTTTACTTTTAAAGAATACAAAAAAATATATATATATTCTTACTAGGAATTAAAAGGTCAGAGAAAAAAAAGGGGGACAGCGATTAATAATACTATGGTAATTTTCTACGCTTCTCCTAAGCAAATTAGTACCACTTTCCCATTAATTTTGCTTTTCAGTGCATAACTAATTTTCTTATATTTCATTTACAGCTGTTTTTAAATTATTTACTTATACCGAATTACATTTTAAAGGAATACTACTATAAATAAATTAAATACGTGATTTCAGAAAATTTTAAGAGATAATTTGGTGACATTGTGCTATCACGTAAATTTTGTTTATTGCTGTTCTAGTTAATTTTCGTCACACTAAAGCTGCTCAAGGGGTATTGGCAACTGTCTGGGAAACATCCCTGAAAATGATCCGAAGACATGCCATCACAATTTTGAACTCTGCAGAGGTGATGGCTCCCTTCGCTTTGATAGACCGACGACATGCGCGTGACGTCAAGTACTTTAGTAGAACATTTTAACGAGAAACAATACCGTACACCCTTGATCCCTTTACAGATTGATCCAAGTAGTCTCTCACCCGCACGCTGACATCGGCCAGTGATGCTCGACTTTGATGATCTGCTGGGAACCGTGTCAACGATCAGTCAATTGCGGAACTGTTGTTGATAGAATTTACGACACAGCGAAAAGAAAAAAAAAAAAAAACTTAAGTACTCGCAATAACTCTTTTTTTACCACGTTTATATAAACTTGCCTTCGTGTGTGTCTGTCCGGGTTGAATTTTGTAATCGATTTTAAACTAACTTCCCGACTAGCTACAAACTTCAAATTTGGCACATAGTTCAGAATTGGATGACAATGCATGAAAATGAAGAGAAAAAAGACATACAAAGTAAAATAAAATTAAAATTAAAAAAAAAAAATATTTTAAAGATTGTCTTTTGTTGTCGATTCCATTATTTCAAATTAGTATTACATGTCAGGTGAAAAGATTTTTACTGTCGGAGTACAGTCAGACCTCGATATAAGGTCACCCTAAGGGACATCGCAAAAGTGACCTTATAAGCGGGGTGACCTTTTAACCGATTCATTAGCCTTTCGTTACTAAGCACGTAAATAGTAGGTACACATTAAGACTTTTTAAAAATGTTAATACAAACGAAAACGATTAACCATAAATTAAATGTTTAAGTTAATAAATTTTAACAGGATTTATAAAGAATTAAAGAAAGTTAGATTTAAAAAATAATTTAATTTACAATAAAGCTGTTTACAAATTTCCTCAAAGTGCACATGCATACATTACATCTTACTTTATTTAAAATAATCATTTATGCAGGTCTGTCTTGTTTTTGGTTTCATTTTTTGAACAATGTTTTCTAGATTTTGAAACTTATCAAAATGTTACTCAGCTCCCTCATGATTTGTAAAAAAATTTCGTATCACATTTATTGCATTGGAGGTTTCCACATGGGTTACAGCTACAGTCTCAGGATCACTGTCATTGTCCTCACTGTCCACAACTTGTGAAACAATTTCAGAAATTGTAGCTTGTTCGTTGGCTGCAACATTTTCCTAGAACTCGAGAGGGGTAATTGCCTTGTAAGGAAGTTAAATAGGCTTTTGTTAGAAAAGAGCTTCCCTCGCCTCAGATAAAAATGACCTTATAAGCGATAACGATTTTTAAAACTTGACCATATATCCGATAATCTGTAACAAAGAATTCCTATTCAGTGAGCCGGGACTTTGGAAAAGTGACCTTATATGCGGGGTGACCTTATATGCGGATGACCTTATATCGAGGTCTGACTGTATGTTTATTGGCTGAAAAATCACGTGGTAGGATCCAGTTTTTCCTCATTCATTTCCAGATTTTTTTTGTTGTCATCAGCATAAAACTGATGAAAGTCGTAAAGGTATTGTTTTTCCATAAAGACTTTTTTATCCCTAATTTAAAATGAAAGTTCTATATATTATTTTAGTAGTGGTCTTGTAGTAGTCTCGACTACTCTTTACTAAGAAAAATAATCTAAATAAAAATATATATTTTTAAAAACCACGTTTTTTGTAGTGAAGAATAATAATTAAAAAGTAATAATTTTTAAAAAATATAAAATAAAAATTAAAAAAAATATAATTTAAAATAAAAAATTTCAAAATAAAAAATAATATTTTTAAAAACCACGTTTTTGTAGTGGAGAATAATAATTAAAAAAAATTGAAAACCGAAAAACGTGGGGCGCATGAAATACATAACAGTACATATACACAGACATATACATATTTTCTTACTCATACACATGCACAGCCACATGTACATCCACATATATATGCATATACACAAACATATTCCACATCCACATTCAGATACAATTACAGATATATATACACATATTCTCAAGAACACACATACGCACACTAATATAACATTACTGTTATGTATTTCATGCGCTCCACGTTTTTCGTTTTTCAAATTTTTATTTAATTATTATTCTCCACTACAAAAACGTGGTTTTTAAAAATATTATTTTTTATTTTGAATTTTTTTATTATTAAATAGAGCTATCAAGTATCAATGATGTTATCTTTCAGATTTTTGAGGAAACAATGGCTAACGCGTAACCAGTCAACCCCGCTTAAAGGAATACCATCGGTTCCAGCCAAATCTATGCAATTAATTATTCGATTATAAGGGGAGTGCAGTATTCAGTCTTAAATTCTTAATTTCTGCGAAATTTTACTTTTTAATGGTATTTAATGCCAAGTATAGCGTTTTGATTAAATAATAAACTTAGTTTTATGATCAATAAACAATTATAATTGATACTATCTGTGTTAGTATCATAAAATATAAATGTCATTTAAAGTTACATAAACATAAATCAATACTAGTAAAAAGTATATTGTAGTTACTAAAATATTATTTGATCCCTTCCGAAAAAAATTTATAATTGAAGAACCCGTTTAATTCGTCAATTTACCAAAATTAGATTTTCTCTTTCAGTTTCTATTAAGGCTTTCATGACTTGCGTATTCCTTTCAAATGCATTCAGATTATTTTTTATTTTTATTTTTTTTTCTAATTCTCGCCCATTGAAATTCCAAATTAATGCGCTATTTAGTTTGGGATTTTTTAAAATATATTGTTTCCCAAATTCATTGTTTTCCCCCCGATAAATTCAAATCCATCCTTTTCTCGCACAACTTGCTCTCATTTATCCCCTACCTTCTTTAATTAAACGAAATTTTAGTCTTTTGTATGAATTTTATAAGATAACAATTTTTTTTTCTTACTCTGTAAATTTTTTGTGACTGTAAATCTGAACAAAAAGCAAACAGTAAGGCCAGCTCGAAGAAAAGTATTAGTAAACATAAATGACGGTGAAAATGTATGATTAGTGATGTCATAATTAGTCTAATAATAAAATTTTTTGCTGAAATATAATTTTCTTTTCTTTTCTGTACTTGTATATAAAAATATCACATTTTCTTTTCATGTGAATAAACTTGGTTGGAAGTTGGGTAGCAAAACTACTGGATTGTTAAAAGTTAAAGGAAAACTGGAGCTAATAGGAAACGAAACTTTTCCAACAAAATTTGGCAAGTTAGCTGCTCTGGTATTGGATAGTTTCTCGTTTTAGATGCCGCTTTTAAGAAGTTGAATCAGGAGCATATCAAGTCCATACTACATATATTTGCTTTATAATTATTTATCGCCTTCACTCAACCTAAAACTTGCCAAAAGAAATTAATTTATATATTTAATTTGAATTGAAAAAAAATGTCTGAAAGAAAGCATATTATTTTAATGAATTCCGAAAAGAATGATTTTCCAGGGGCATAGCATAAATGAAAATTTGTCGACTTTTTTTCTTCACCTTTACAAAATCCCATTTTATTCCGTGGGTCCTAATTAAAGGTCATTTCCGGTTTAAATTCAAGCAATAAATACAAATTAAATATAACAAGATATAAAAGTATTTGCTTTTTTTTTCATACTTTTTTTTTATTAAATTGTGTTCATTTACACCGAAACGAGTGAAAAAATATTATATTCAGCATTTTAATAATTCATAGTTAGGAACTGTTGTTCTTTTTTGCGGTAGAGGTAAAATATTCTAAACACAACTGATTTCCAAGTGATAATTTTTCAAATCTGCACTTTATTTAGTTCTAAGAAAAACAGTCATTCATCATTGAAATTTGCTGAACTTACGAAATCAATTATGTATAAATTTTCCAATCTTAATGAAAACGCTTTTTTTTTTTCAAACTTTTTTTAGCTTTTATATTTTAGTACAAATATAATTCCAGTAATCTAGCAGATTTTTTTAGTAACTGTTAGACTGTTTTTTAGAATTAAAAAATACCAAAATGTATTTTTGGTTCTAATTAGAGAGTCAGAATAAAAAATTCTAAACGAGTCGCTGGTGCCCCATCTGCGTCAAAGGGTTAAGAAATCTTTTTTAGTTGTCTTCTCCATTTCAGTTATCTTCCAAATCAGTGGTTACCAACTGGCGGCCTGCGAAGCCTTTTTTTGAAAGAACTAAAATATATTAGTTTCTTTTTTTCGGAAAATTTTCGTAAAAAATCTATATGGGTTTAAATACTTAGTATAGGTTAAGTATAGGTTAGTATAGGTTAATATACTTAGTATAGGTTAGTATAGGTTAATAATATAGGTTAGATCTATATGGGTTTTATATCTTAACAATTTGATCTCTGTTGAACATTAATTGTTTAATACATAGGCGCACAATTAAAATTATTGTAATCAGAATTTTTCAATATGCAATTAAATATTTTTAAAAATCTACTTTTTTTAATTTGTAATTCAATACTTTTCTTTTGTACAACTTGATAAAAATCTGACAGTAATATTTAATGTTCCGTCAAACAAAAAACAGTCCTATATGAAATTTTGATAAAGTTACGGCCCGTTATTTGACTGGTATTTTTAATTGCGCCCCCCGGTCTCATGTAAGTTGGAAACCTATGTTCTAAATCTAAAATTTTTTGTCACCCCCTAAGCGCTGGTACCCGGAGAGGACCACCATACAGGACTCCGCATTCCCTCACATTGCATTTCACGATTTTAAAATATATATACGACTCTGTATTTCAATTTAAGAGCGCATTTTCTGGAAATTGTTATACCCCTGATGCGTGCTGCCATCTCGTTCCGAGGCACTTTTTCTCTTTATTGATCATTCTTCAGTTCATGCTTTAGAAACCGGAAGTTTAAGATGTAAACAGCATGCACCAACATTGAAAGATATTATTATGGCATAGAAATGTAACGACATATTCTAAATTGTAAGTTTTTTTCCTCCTCTTTTTAAATAGTAGTTCGATTTGTTTTCAGTTGTCTACACAGATTTAATGATTTTATTCTAAAGGTCAAATCGGGGTCTGACTCTACAACAGGTAAATATCACCCCTTAGAGGAATAAAAATTTGTTATTTTTAGATTATATTTAATTATTTAAATTATTAGTAGTAGCCACTTTTAAAAATGATGTTTATTAATCAATATAAATAAACAGATAAAATAAATAAAATATCAAAATAGAGATATATTAAAAAAAGAAAAAAAAGAAACTGGCTTAAGTATATACAGTAAATAACTTTTTAATGCTTTGCGAGGTAAGAATTTTTTTTTCACCAGCAAATTAGAACTTAAGAAAATGACAGCACTTATGCATAATAAATTAAATAAATATTGAATCAAGTCAACAAAATTCTGTAAAAATTACAACAATGATAGTAATAACCATTATCATTAAATACCTTATCAAAAGTTAGGTATCTGAACTTTTTTTTATTTAATGATAAACCAATTCATTGATTTAAGTATGCACTTTAGTTATTCTTTTATCATTTATTCACTCGTTATATCAAGAATCTGCAATAGTAATGCTTACCATAGCAATACGATATTAGGAGAAAAAAAGAATTAAAAAATTATAGCTATTATAGGACATTGAAAAGTATATATATATGCAGTTTTTGAAAAATGAAAAACTGACAGTAAATGTTTATGAATGAAGCAGTGAAAATATTTTTCTGTCAACAAATGTTTCAACTACAAAACGTCTTGCAATGATGAACTAAAATATAAGCTAATATTAATTTTTAATTATTAATATGTTGTGTTAATAACGAGTGTGTTAAATAATTTTATTTGTTCAAAAAGTGGTGAGAAAGCTAAATAATATCATTACTATTTTTTTTTCGTAGTCTTTATGAACCCATATCAAGGTTTATTAATCTATAAATTAATTCAAATTTAGCTAGCGAAAAAATTTCTGTTTCAAGTTTGTGAAAGTATGTTTATTTGGTATACAAATGACCATACAACATATTGTTTTTGTGCTCATAAGTTTTAATAATTAACTCACTAATTAATATAATTTTGAATTTTTCGTGCTTCATTTCATTTATAGAAATGTATTTTATGGAAATTTGTTTCTAAATTTTAGTTTTATGAGTAAGTATTTTCGAAACTTTTTCAAAGCAGTTTTCTATATTTAAATCATTTTCAAAGCGACCAAAATAAAGCATTTCATTTATTATGTATTTTAATGGAGACTTTTTGAATAATAATCATAAATTTTTAAGTTCTCTTATAATGCTTGAAAATATAAACTGTCATTTGACCGAATTTGATCACTTTTACTAAGTTTCTAAATATTCTAAGTTTCTAATTACCCCAAAAATGTAGAATAAAAAGATACCCAGTTTAAGTTCTAAGTTTTCCATAATTGGTAATTTTTTAAATTGAAGTGTTAATTAAAACAAAAACTACCAAATATCATAAATTTGAAACCTGATTTTATTTTTGTTTATTTATTTATTTATTCATTTTGCTTTCTATGCAGAAAACATTTGAAGGTAAAGATAAAACAAAAGTATTGAAGACTTTGGTGCGAGACACACGAAATAAAAGTTTAAAAAGCTAAAAAAGTGGGAAAGAAACTGACCTAATGTGTTGTGGAAGTGAATAATTTTAGCTTTAAAAAGGACTTTAGTATTAAAAAAATAATTAAGAAGAAATCAAACCATGCTCTTCACTACAATCAATATATTTTAATAATTAAGTCCGTGTAATGTTTGAATGACTAATTAATTATGATTAGCTCAGAATGACTTGAAATTTCAATTATGTATTTTGTGCATTTTCTTATTCAAGAATTGATTATAAACAAGAAAAGTTTTCCACCACTTTTTATTTTACTACGATATATAGAAATATTTTAAATGTGGCTTATCATTGCCTCTCGCTAAATACACTTCATTAAACAGAGTGATGACAATCAGAGAAAAAAATAAAAATTGGAAAACTGATATAATGGATAAATATGGAAAGAATTATAAATTTCTTGAAAAAAAATGGTTAAATAACAATTTATTTCATTGTTATTTTACCACAATCAATCGAAGCTGTCAAATAACCATAAAAAGATAATATTCCAACTGTTAAAGGGGAGAAAAATCGCTTATTGGTTTTCACCGAATATGCTTAAGCAACCGGGCTTTTTCCAGCTCTAATTATACTTATGAAGCCAATTAGTTCCTTACAGCTGGGAACTACGATTGGAGGACCAATCTCTCAATCTCATGCCCGACAGAGCGGGGTTTCGAATCCCTGCTTTGACACCACAATATTTCCTCCACTCCTTCAGTGCATGAGGAGTTTCCAGTGCCTTTTCCAATTGGTGACCCCGTACTCATTGACGCATATATGACAGTTCTACAGAGCTGTTTAACAGAAGAAAGTCTAATATTTATTCTCTTTCACGATAGATAGACCACCAGATAAACTGATTAAACCAAATTTAACGGTTTACTTGACAGAACACTACTCAGTATAACTGTCTCCAATGTCAAGTTAAATTTCAGTTCTACGTTTTCGGAATCAAGTTTTGAAACAAAATTATATTCAAAAAGTAAAGCAAAATTTAAACAAATTAATTAAAATTTTCGCGTTCATAACCATTTTCTGGCTATAAACGTGAAATGTATGTAGTGTAGATTTTATATGCTTTTGATTTGACTGTTTGAAAGATACAGCTAAAACGAGAAACTAATATCAAAGCTCCTAACTTGAAGAAGTTGGCAGCTTATTGAGAAAAAGTTGCGTTTTAATATATGAGTCTTAGTTTAAAGTGATTTTGCTCTTCATATCATACCAATAATTTAGACATATGTGACATATATGTAAAAGGCTGCTTTCTTATACTGTTAATTCGTGGTAAGAAATGTTTAGTGTAAAATTCAACAAATACTACAAAATTTAGTGACTTTCTAGCACTTCAGAAAATCTTTTGTATAAAGTGGAGCTGTAGCTATTTTTGCACTGTACATATAGTCGATTTTTCTTTTTGTGATTTGTTATTGTTTCAAAGGTTTTTTTTAATATTTAGTTTTCTTTTTAGGATCATAAATACATTTCTTTTAAACGCATCCGGATATGTAGGAGATGGGTGGGTTAACTATTTTTATAGACAATCATTTTTGTGAAATATTTTTCCTGTGATGGGAAAACAATTTCATGCCCATTCAATTTCGTTAAAAAAAAGTTCCTTATTTATCCGATGTTTTAAAAGAATGTTTGAATTCTTTTGATGTCGCGATTTGAAATATATTTCTAAATACCTTTTGTTAAAAATCAAATATGAAAGGATACATTTGTCGGAGAAAGTAAATCCAATTATACTGTTGCATAGACAATCACTTTGTAAGGGCATGTAAACAGAAAAGATGATCTTAAAATATTATTTTTTTTAGTCTTAAAATTATACCAAATGTTTTCTTACATCGAGTTAAAGCAACATTATATTCTTAGTAAAAGAACAAGCTTCTCAGGATTATGCGATTTTCCCACTCTTCACACATTTCTTTCTCCGTTGTCTTGGTTTCGGTAAATCTTGCTTTTTCCCTACTGCAGTATATTCCAATTTCATACCGAAACGAGCCGCAGTGGGAGAAAAAAACAAGATTTGCCAAAACCATGACAACGGAGGGGAAAGTTTGGAGAGTTGGGAAATCGCATAAACTTGAGATGCCTATTCTATTTACAAAAAGTATAGTAAAACTAAGCGTTTAGTGTGATCCGATTTCTGAAATTGAAAATTATTATTTCCAATATTATGTTTTAATTGCTTTCAGGAAACGTTTTATTTAAGTAAAAGCATGGACGGGAATGTAACATGGTCTAATGTGACCTTCCTGAATTATATGAATGTTACCCTGATAAATCCATGCATGCCCGAACAAAAGCAACCCCAGCATGTCATGTATCAGTTGGCCAACATTTGCTTCATCATCTCGTACCTGGCACCTGGTGGAGAAAAGGGTCTACTTTTTATGCACTCCTCCCTTATAATTGGTAAGTAAACAGTTCAAAATATTTCGTGGCTTTTAAGATTTATTATGGATGGTGATTTGAAAAAAAAAGTTAGCCCAGAAATCCTTTAAAATTTTTTTCATTTAGAACGTCAATGCTAGCTTATTGTTATTGTTATTTATTCTACGAGGCGAGATTGTCAAGTACTTGATCTTGTCGTATCGAAACATAAAGGTACGATTTATAAGATATCTATTCCAATATTTGTTCCTTGTGCATATTAATGTTTCTTATACACAATATCGCTTAGAATAATTGAGATTTTGGTCATGAAGAGACGTGGTTGCCGAATTTTTAAACAAATCGCTGCTTTGGCAACATTGATCTTGCTGTATTTTTATTTCTGGTTTGTAATATTAATGAGTGCGTAGCAGAGCTAGGTAATTTTTTTGAAAAATCTCGAACGTGTCGTTTCAGCGAACGAATGTCTGTCTGAATAAAATTTCTGCTGTGTCAAATAATAATGACAGTCAACGCGTGAGCTAAAAGGCTAGAGAGTAGAGCTCATACAAAGACACAGAAGTTTTGCAGAAGGTAAGAGTACAGCGGATGCAAAGACACAGAAGTTTTGTGAAAGGAGCGATTAAAGCGGATAGAAAGACAAAGAAGTTTTGCAGGCAGAAAGAGTACAGCACCTTCTGCTGTAGAAACTACCATCCATAGAGTGTAATCTGGATATATACTATAGAAACACAGCAGATGATAAGCTTATAGTGTTCAAATGCAAGATGTTGTCCACAACGAACACTGGTAAAGGATCGGTAGCATCAAATTCAGAGTGACACTATCAGAAGAAAAAAAAATTATGTGTGACATTTCAAAATTTTTCGAACTTACGAGTGGCAATATAAGAAGTATGAACGGTGGAGGCTCAGGGGATAGAGCTCTCGCCTCAGGACAAGGTGAACCGGGTTCGAATCCCAGAGATGGCTGGTCGATACGAATTCCGCTCCCGACTCGCGCCGCCAGTGATAACGCCAAATATTCTCAGTGGTAGACGGAACATGGGTTAATGTCCCCTTAGCCTCAGACTAATCGTGGGAGGTTTTCGTGATTTTCCTCTCCATGTAACGCAAAATGCTGGTTAGTTCCATCAAAAAGTCCTTCTCGCAGGCAAAATTTCTCCTAATACTTGATCCAGGAGTTCCCTTGTCTTCTGGATTGGATTCAGAATTACAAGGCTATGGAATTGAATATTGGTAGTTGTCAATTAAAACTGGGTAGACTGTTCAACGACGGCTATTAAATAAAAAAAATTTAAGAAGGAGAATAAATAAAAATGTAGGATTCCTTGTTAATAAGCGTTTTTATAGGTTATGTTTGAAATAAGAATGAATTGAGAGAAGCATTTAATTTTAAATAATTATTATATAGTTGATATTTAAATGATGCGACTTTCAAATAATATATTTTTTTTCGAAAAACATTTATATATTTAAAGATTAGTTCTTGATGTTACCAACAAAATCAAGTGTCACGAAAAGTGTATATAAAATGATTTAATAATATTTCAATTACATAATATATTTTAAAAATATTGTCCAACTCGAACAATATTTTGATGACATATGTTTTTATTACATAGTATAGTGAGCAAGAAAACGAACCACCCTGAATAACTCTTAATGTAATGATCGGATTTTCCCGTTTTTCGACTTAATCTAAATGATTCAAGGGGGGGACCTCAAATATGCTAATTAATAAGTGCAGACGATATTTTATGTTACGAAATAAGACACAAAAAAAAAATACTTACTCTGAATAAAAATCTTTTTTCCGTCAGATTCGGATTTCTGAACGCCAGATTATAGGGAGTAGATGCAACCTGGGAAATATGGTCAAAATAGTTCGGTCAGGAGAGGGCTCCGACCGAACTATTGGGGCCATATTTCCCAGATTGTGAAGTTTGGACCCCTTAATGTTAATTTGATTTTTTGCATATTTCGCTTTATTTCGAAAAGGTTTTAGGAAAAAAACGAAAAATTTTTACACACAATTATAAACTTCGTTTGTCCAAAGATAATTCCATGCAAAAAACAACTTTCAGTAAATATTTATTATTTTTTATTACTTTATTTAGGAATAATCTAAAAAAATTTCAATTGTAAGGTATACAATCTCTTGCCTCATTTTAAATAATGTAATTTTATGCAACAAAACACAAAATTTGAGCAAAATTGGTCGAATAGTTAATGAGAAATCGACCACATGCCGTATGATTATGCCACATGCATGACCACAGTGGTTGCCAAGTTGGCCATCAACGCTTTCGAGAGATAATTTTCTGCATTGAAAGTATAGTTAAGGATCTACACAAAAACTAATAATTAACTTTTATAAATAAGATAATTTATGAATAAAGTAATTTAGAATTATGAATAAGATAATTTATGAATAAAGTAATTTAGAATTATGAATGAGATAATTTATGAATAAAGTACTACTCTCCTGTTTCCAAAAAAGAAAAAAACGAGAAGCAATATTATTTAAGGGAACGGAGACAGTGTTTAGATCCACTTTTAAAAATAATAAATCAAATATTTATAATTAGCGAGAGAATTTGTGATTTTATACAAATATTATGTGGTTTGAGTTAGTAAAAGAGCCACTTAAATCAAAGGGAAACTAACTCCTACTTTTGTTAATGGACCCCATGCATTACGATAAAATTTAAATCAAAAGAATGTTTAAGAATACTTTAGTTCGAAAAATTAATTCCTAGATGACTTTTTTTTAGAATCATTCCTAAAAAAAAATTAGGCTCCCATGGGTCAGAGAAAATTTTAATTGTGATAGTAATTTTATTTTAATTTTTTTCATAAGATATTAATTTTACGCTTAAGATATATATAGGCTAGAACTTTATATACAAATTTATTTATTTACAAAATACAGTAAATTTCCCCTCCGTTATAGCAGCAATCGGCAATAACGTTTTAAAATGATCGTTATCGTGAGATTGTCGTAATAAAATAATAAGTAATATTTAATGTTAAAATACTAATAAAAGAACTACACCCTGAATCCCTTTTTAAAGGCACATTTAATTATTTCCTTTTTATTTTGAACCATTATTTTGATTTAAAAAAACGTACATAGAGTAGAATACTTTGACTTATTGATTTTTGACTGGACTGGGAGTTTTTGCAAGGAAGAAATGAAATGATGTGCAATAGTTTTTGATGTCATCGATAAAACTGAATATTGATTTCAATAGCAAACCATCAAGAAAAAAAATAGGGCCCAAGGTAGACAAATATTCAAATAAAAGCTCATTTTTTGAAGAGTGGAGCAGCATTCTTAAAAAAAGCAGAAAAATTATTCTTTTGTAGGGAGGAAGACAACTTGACCGTTGGTCGTTCACACATTACTTAATAAACATAAATGATTAAAAAATTTGTATTAGATTATTTTTCTTTAAATATATTTTGATTTTGATTATATTATTATTTAAATTATATTTAAGGATTATATTATTGTTCACAAACATATTTTGATCTAAACCTATAACAATATCTGTAGGACAAATTATGTGAATTTGTTAAACATAAAGATGAAATAATGTATATTCAACATATAATATTGCCCAATTAAACTTTAGAAAAATATATTTCCTTTTAAAACAATTATCGCAATAGTGACAGGCTATTAATTTTAAGTTCGTTATGAACATACAATTTTTGTATCGTTAATAATAGCATTTTGATGGTGAATTGGAAATAATATAGCTTACGTCACAGGTTGTGTTGTTCCTACTAAATTTAACCCATGAGCGGCATTTTCTGCGAGCCTAACTTCAAGCCACAAATAAACAAACGAAGTGTTCGATCGTTTAAATAGCTGCTCGCCAGATTTTATTGCATTATAAAGAAAAGTTATTGAAACTAAATACAACTAAATAAACAACAACAACTAAAACAAATAACAACAACTACTAATAACAATAACTAAATAAACAACAACTAAATTCCATTCGTTTAGTATTGCGTCATATGTTGTTCCTATTAAATCGAAGTAGTTGTGTTTTTTTCATATTATACCCAATTGAAAACTTGACGTAATATTGGACTTCTCATAATCTCGTTACACCGATCGTTTATTGTATTATACAGTGGTGCTCTCAAGTGTGTGAAAGGATAATTGTGTCAAGTGTGTCAAGTGTTTGTCTTCTTTTTCATTGGCAATAAAGAATTTAATTTTTACTATATAATTTATTGAGGAACGTTTGAATGTTATTACAGGTTTCTTCATATTTGCGATGTGGGCGTGGAATGTTGTTTGTTCTCCTTCCATGTTTTCGTGGAACTTCTTGTTCGTTCTCATGAATATGGGTCAGCTGTTACACATTCTGTACAACATGAGGAAAGTCAAGTTCAATCCAGAATTGGAAGATGTTTATAGGCATATGTTTCTGCCCCTTCAAGTAAGAATACTTTCATATTTAAATGATGAATTCTAGCTTTGCTTTTTCTCTTTCACTCCTTCATCCACCAAAAAATTCTACAGATTTCCGTGTATCTTGATCTTAAAACAATTTTAAAATGTTATAAGCACCATACTAATGGAAAAATTAATAGGAGTTTAATATACTATGATACTCTGCTCATAACCCTCGTGATTGTTTCTCATTCATCATTGCATTTCTCTTAAAAATCGATAAAAAAAGATAATTTTGCTTATGAAATACGCAATTATAGTAATTTTATGTGAACACATTTTGTTCATTTGCTGGCCATAACATAATAAACGGATATCTGGACTGGAAAAATTATCAATGGGATGCCCGCAAGTGACGTAGTGTAGGTATCTCAATCATGATTGGTTGTTGAAACTACGTTAGCAACTGTTCTTTTCATTCTATTTCGAGTAAGCTAAGCCCATCAAGTATCTTCTCAGTCGAAGTCCGTTGTTTTGTAACTTGAGTGATAAATAAAGAAGAAATTTTTTTTTTATTTATTTTTTTATTTTTTAATGAATATAGCCCAGGATGGGTGTTTTAAAAAAATGGATACAGATATTTAAGGAAATGGATATAGCATTTGATTCCATTTTTCAAACTTTCCTCATGACAGTTTTTTTCTAAAGAATAAATTAATAAATTCAAATAAATTCGTAACTTGATGTCCTCCATTTGTCTAATTCACTTTGTACATTTTAATAAAGATATTAAAGGGTAACAGTCCTTTTTACAAGGTTGTCACAGGTCTTCAAAATTTATAAAGTGGTATTAAAACGAGGTTACACGAATTTAGATGTTTTTTAAAAAACTATTTCAACTTTTTATGTTCTGAAAACGAAGAAATTCCTGAAAAGTTACATCTATAATATACCCAGCCACTTTAATCACGATGTTCAGAACTTTACCCGGTTCTTAAAAGAATAAGAAAAAGTAAACACGCTATTCTATGCTAAATTTTGATTGAACCTTGAAAAACCTCATTTTTTACTGTTTCCATTTTCGAAAATACGCATCCAGGTAGATTTCCGGATGCGATCTTTCAATCCAGCAGCCTTTAGTGACCAGCTCCCCCGTTTGGTATTTTTTTCAATAAAAAAAAACTTGTTTCTTGTCTTTGTTTTAGTTCAGTTAGCAAATTTCGAAAGAAATAAAAGCTTGTATTATGATTAGAACCAACAACAGAAAGAGGAAAATCTGCAGATAAAGAAAACGAGTCGTTAAGGATACTCAGTTCTAAACTTGCTGACCGGATTGAGCATTGTCCGAAGTAGAAACCCCAATGATGAATCTATTTGTTACGTAACAACTTAAAATAATTTGATAAAAATTTCCCTGAACAGAGAAGAACTAGCTATTTGCAAATTTCTAGACACGGCTCGAATTGCCGCTGATATGTCGGCCTTTCTAGAGCCACTGATAGATCGGTCTATCAGTGGCTCTAGACACGGTTCGAATTGCCGAATGGCTTCTAAACAGATCAGAGTGATTCAGTTACGGCTGTTATGTATTCACATGAGTTGAATTTCCTTAGTAATAATGCTGAAAGCCTCGCCTTACCTAAAAACAGCATCAGTATCTTTGAACGAATTAAAATGTTATACTCTGTTGCAAGTTAAAAAAAAAAACATTATACTTATGGAGGGAACCTATTTGCAAAGGATGCAGCTGCCAGAACGAACATGTATCAACATCTCTAACTCTTGAAACGACGTTGTACAGCCTTATCTTCGCTTCCTTTCTTAAATCACGTGAAATGAGCAGAATAAAAATTATTGAATAAAAATCATTGTTTTGTTAATAGAAATTAATAAAAATGATACCTAAAATTCGTTACAAATACAAGCCTTTCTGTTCGCATTTAAGGAAACTGATGAAAGAATAATAAATATTGTTTTTTGCAGACGATTTTCTTCAACAGCGAAACAAAATAAAAAAAAATTCATTAACTCGAGTTTGATTTGTTAAGGGAAACGTCAGCATTAGACGTACCTTTTTCAGTGGTCCAATCAAATCCAATGATCTTTCACCGTTACATAGTTATTCATTTTTCAAGAACGAATGTTCTCTTTATTGAAATATGTCGCCAAGTAAGACTACAGTAAGACTACGAAACTATAACCCTTTTTTAATAACTCTATGATATATATCGTAAAAGATAGCACGAATTAAACTTTCGACGAATCTGACGAGTTTGACTTTCAAAAGTATTGCTTTGTCGGACATTGCTTTAAAGTCATACACCTAAGAGCCATTACATTATGACCACCCTCCATCTATAACAATGGGCTCGTCCAGGTTTTCATGGTTTCTCGCCCAGGAACAATGTTTTCATGGGGCGCATTAGGACCCATAATCTTCATAGAACAATCCGTGACGTCTGTAAGCAACTTTAGCATAGTTGCAGAACCGGTTCACCCATTTATGCTAGCAGTTTTTCCTGCAGGGGATGGTGTTTACCAACAGGATAATGCACCATGCCATAAGGGTCGAATCGTCGAGGAACATTCCAGTGACTTTCAAGTCATGTCTTGGCCCCCAAATTCACCTGACCTGAATCCAATAGAGCATTTGTGGTCCTACTTGGAAAACCAAATTTGTGCTACTCCCTCGCAATGTGAGGGAATTGCAGGACCAGTTGGTGAGTGCTTGGTACCAGATACCTCAGACTACCTATCAGCACCTTGTGGAATCAATGTCACTGCGGGTGCTAGCAGTTTTGAGGGCTAAAGGTGTTCCTACATGTTATTAGCAGGGTGGTCATAATGTAATGGCTCTTTGGTGCATAATTTGATTACTCAATAAAACTTAACTATATGCATTTGTGGATGATTACTTGAATCCTATACCGCAATGGTCTTTCTTTAAACTAGTTTGCGGATTATAGTTTCCTTTTTCCATTGATGTGAATGCTTATGTTATCAGGTATCGAGGCATTCGTTCAAGAAGCTGGTGTGTCCTGACTATTCTCAGGTGATGTCGCTGCATCCAGGTGAAGCTTATGCCATGCAGAATCTGACAAAGACTGATCGCCTTGGACTACTCATTAGCGGAAAGTGAGTCATTTCATCAACCTCTTCCCAAAACGGTGATTATACGAGCGACAAAATCCACCGCTGCTTTTTTGAGTGGAAATTATAAAATTTAGAAGAAAATGAGTTCAAGTAAACCTAGAGGAAACCATTAAATTTCAAATGCTAAAAAAATTCCGAAATATCAAATTGAAAATAAATTATTGCATGAAAACTTTCCCTATTCGTAATTTGTTTGCATTTTCATATTTCGAATAACTGTTTTTCGCACTTAAAATTTCACTGCTTTCCCTAGATTTAGTCAGACACATTTTCTCTTTACTTTAAATTTTAAAATACTTAGATAAAAGAAAATTTGTCAAGAATGCTTTCTTCCACAGTATAGCATCCTCTTAAAAAGGGTGCAGCAGTGAACTGATCGTAAAGACACGGTTCGCAGTAAAACACCGAAGTCAAGCATCACTGGCTGCGGTCAGTAAGCGGATGGGTGATCACTTCGATCAGCCTGTGTAGAGACCGAGAGTGTGCCGTATCGAGCAGGGGAGCTATCCCTTCTGCAGAGAATCAAAATTGCGATACTATGTCTTCGGATCGTCCTCAGGGATGTTTCTCAGATTGTCGTGAATAGTGCAGCTCTAGCGTGACGTAAATCTGCCTATCTCTTAAGAAGGAGGAAGCTGAAATCTGACGTGTATAATGCCCACTCTCTTTTTTTTCTTTTATAAGTGACGTAGTGAAAAAGACGCTAGGATCAGTCGTGTATTCGTCCTACACAATACTGATCGAAAGACACACTTCCCAGTAAACGGCCGAAATCAAACGTTACTGGTGGCTGTCAGTAAGCGGGTGTATAACCACTTTGATCATCCCTTGAAGAGACAGAAGGCTCTCGGTATCGGTCCTCTTTAAATTGTTTCGACCTTAAAATTCTCAACTTCACAGGTAAAGCTGGAGTGACATTCCTGTTAGAGTGATCCAAACGGGACGTGACAGGAGTGATCCAAATTGTGATGTCATGTCGGATCATCCTCAGCTTGGTTCCCAGATCATGACAAGTAGCCCCTTGTGCAAGACATTGTGGCTCAAGAGATAGAGTGCTCGCCTCTCAATGGAGTACCCGGGTTTGAATCCTAGCGATGGCTATTCAATACGAATTCAGCACTCGGCTCAAACCGTTCTCAAAGCTAACGTAAAATATCCTCAGTGGTAAACGGACCATGGGTTAGATTTCCCTTGTTGACAGGCTATCCGGAGAGTTTTTCGTGGTTTTCCTCTTCATGAAACGCAAATACGTGTTAGTTTTATCAAGAAGTCCTCCACGAAGGCAAATTTATCCCAGTATTTAATGCAGGAGTCCCCTTGTTTTCTGGATTGGGTTCAAAATTGCAAGGCAATAGGGTCGTATTCGTGATCTGAGATTTTGGAAGAAGGATCGTGTTGGTGAAGTGAACTATCAGAGAAACGACCAAGTCAATGAAATGAATTGTTGGTGAAAATGTTGTTTTTCATTCAATTAATTTTTGAATCTGTCTAAAATGATGATTTATGCAAACAAAGCATCTAGAGTGCGTCATATGGATTAAAAATATCGAACGAAAACAAGAACTTATGATCGATAAAATTTAATTTATATGGAGAAGTTAAGCGCGAAAAATTAATAATTATTGAAATAATTTGTTAAATAATTTGATTTAAGCTCGTTCGGGAAAAAACACGTGACCTGTAAATAAAATATAAATATTAAATACTACCTAGTAACAGTTTTATATGTCCATAGCTATTGTAAGATAATAATCTGCATTAAAATAAAAACGCTCATAATTTCGGTAAGATTTTATTAATTAAATATATGTTCTACAGTTACATTTTGAATAGATTTTCTAAAGGAATTACGAATAATACGATTAGATTTAAAATTATTTTTTATTTGTGTACAAATTTACCTTATAAAGTAACCGAGAATAAAGAATTCCTTATTTTGTAAATAGGGTGAACGTTGTATCTGGACAACATTTTTTGCATTACATTCAAGCCAGAGAATTCTTGGATTCTCCAGAATTTGAATCAAGTCGATCTGGTGTGGAGGAAAAATTCAAGGTAAAAATATTTATGCAAACTTTTATTGGGTAATATAGAATAGTTCAATGGAAGCAAAAGGGAAATAAAATTACTCTCTGGCCACCGCAAGAAGAGCTCAGTACTACATATCGCTAGTATCTCCTGTATTGGATATTTTATATTAATTTCAGAATTATATCTGTTCTGAAAGTCACATGCTTCTTTAAAACTTCAGTTATAAAATACTATACGAAAGTTATAATTCAATAGTGTCGTATTAAAAACTCCTTTTTTTACCTTTTATTTTGTTCAAACTGATTGTTTGAATTAAAGTTTGAGTAGTTCTATATGATAATATTCCATATGAGTTCGATATGAATAAATAAGATTCTATAGATTATAATTTATTTAACTACTAAACTGAGAGAAAACTGCCTACTGGCAAGTTTTGATCAAAAGTATCAAGTTATTAAATTTAACTTGATACCTACACTAAATTCATAGTCATTAACATGATGTGGTAATTATCTAATGCATTATCTTTTTCTGTGATAGACTTTTGGGGGGAGTAGGCTACCGACAATATCAACCGTCATCTATTAAAAGGCACCATAAGAAAGAATCGATTTTACATGTCTTACTAGTGAATGGGAAATGAATAGTTGTAGTGCTAGCTACGCTATAATTAAAATAATAGTGATATTTCTACCAGAATTATCCCTGTGATAGAATTTGATGAATGAATGCTACTAGTTGATTCATTGCCGTCTAGCAAAAGGCCGGAAGAGTTGTATCGATCACGATTGTGAGCGCAGTCGCTCCTGTGTTGCAATTAGCAGTCGAGTATGTACAAGACCCAGTTGTGTAAGATCAAGACTGAGTAGCAACAGCGCAAGGAGGACAATGTCGAAGTCACAAAAAGCAAGTCACTCTGGACCATTCATCGAACTAGATGTGTTCAAATATAAATAAGCGTTTCAGTCGAGGTAGGTGTGTTTAGATCCCATCCGATTAATCACCAATGTGGGGAGAATGTTACACACAATATCAACAGTCAACTATTAAATTGTACTTCAAGATAGAATTTGAGTTACCATGCCTTAAATATTAGTGAATGGGAATTGAATAGTTGTAGTGGCAGCTACGCAACAGACTGACAGCTGAATAATTTTGCAATCACTTTTAGTTTTTTCAAATTCCGCTGAGCGAAAGATTTCTTAAGTTAAAATCCGATTTTAACTTGGAGGTCGTAATGAGTCAGCAATTTCACATTCAAGGCGCTACAAACAGTATTCACATCTGTTGACATCGTGGCGAGGAGAAGTGAGGCGAGAGTAATCAGTTCAGCAGCATGTTTCATCAAGAAGTTTGGTGAGCAGAAATCAATAGAGCAGAAATCAATGAAAAATTTTTAAATTCTTTTTCAGGGAAATTTTTTCTTCTTCAAATAGTATTACTTACGCGAGACCTAGTTTAATAATGAAGTCTTTTTCATTTGCTATAGCGATTAAAATTCCTTCAGAAGAAAAAATGTAGCAAAAGAATGGCGACATTCAAATGTGAAGAAATTAAGAAGTTCTTTTAAAAATGACTGCGCCATATAAGGTAATGTTGAAAAATTCGGAAGTCTGCAAATATTATAAAATACATTTTGCTAACACTAACACACAATGGCTATCGTTAAAAAGCAATGCGTTCTAAATATTCCTGCTGACACATAGTATTAATGTTACATTTAACCGTAATGTGATATAATAATAACAATATTAATAATAATATGAACCTTGCTTTAGTTAATCAATCTTTTTTTAAATCATTTGCACTAAAATTAACTGTCATGGCTGAGGTCGAAGATTAAAGATAAAAACTTACTAGAAGCAAAAACTCGTGATTTTTACAATTTGAATATACAAATTACAAGGTGTGTAAATAAGGTAATGAGAATGGCGATGTAACGTTTGATATGGTAACTCTGGTCACTCAAACGTTTGAGAGGCAATAGATGAACCTCTGATAAAAGTTTAGTACAAATTTGAAATCGGTTGATTGTTACAGACATTCGAACTCAGTTTTTGTGGAGCGTTCTAAAAATAAGTGACATTAATAAGGAACAACGATGTGCTATCAGATTTCGCTTCAGACATGGGCAACAAAAGAATTTTCAAATCTACAAAGAGATCCGTGATGGCTCAGGGGATAGAGCGTTCGCCTTCCAATGAGGTGAACCGGGTTCGAATCTCAGCGATGGCTGGTGGATACGAATTCTGCATCCATCCGGCTTGCAACGATCACAGTACTGATGTGAAATATCCTCACTGGTAGACGCATCATGGGTTAGAGTCCCCTTGCCGTCAGGCTAACCGTGAGAGGTTCTCCTGGTCTTCCTCTCCATGCGGGTTAGTTCCATCAAAAAGTCCTCCACGAAGGCAAAATTCTCTCTATACTTGATTCAGGAGTTTCCTTGTGTTCTGGTTTGGATTCAAAATTACAAGGCAACGGAGTTGAAGATTAATAGTCGTAAGCCCCCCCCCCCCAAAAAAAAAATTGGGTCTGCTGTTCAACGACTGTTATGAAATAGAAATCTACGGAGATAGTGTTTTTTCAATAGCCTAAGTGTTTCGGTATTTTAAGACATTTTAAAAAGAAAGAGGGCCGTTGGAAGACGAATCACGCAGCAAAAGGACAGCTCAATTGCACGAATTGCTGAAAACGTTGACACAATCTGGGAGCTTGATTTTTCATATTGTTGATTAGCGGTCAAAATAATCAGAGAATGATTGAATTTGTATCACGCCATGTTTAATCAGATTTTTAAAAAAAGAATTGAATTTTGACTTCGACAAAGGATCATGCCCGTGAGACCAAGCAAGAACGGTGAAGCGTCTCGTCACACAGCTATGTCAATGGAAGAGTTTTTGGCCAATGAGCATATTCTTGTGACTCTTTAACCTCTTTACTCGTCTGATTTGAATCCTTTTGACTTTTTCCTCTCCCCGAGATTAAACATTCATCTCAATGAACTTCATTTTGGGATACTAGTTAATACTTTAAATGCTGTAACATATTATATAAAGACTGTTCCAATTTCCGAGTTCCTGCACTGCTATAAGAATAAAAATATTTAAAAATCAGTCTCATTGCTGAATTTACACACCTTGCAGGTCTTTTTTCTAACCTGAAACTTTATAATTTTTTCAAAGTTAAGGAATAAGGCAAATTACAAAGTTTATACTTCAAAATTTCTAAGTAGAAATAGTTTTTTTTTAGCAATTGCGAACTGCGAAGCTAACTGCAACCACCCTTTTTGTTTCTTCTTTTCAAGCAGTGGCGTGCAGAGGTGTGTGGATGCACGTGGCTAATTCTCGATTTAATGACTTTTAATAATGATAATGACTTTTAGCTCCTGAAAAAGAGTACTGTAATCAATAAAGGAGCAAAAAGAGAAAGAAATAAAAGTAAAAAAAATCTAAAAGTAAAAATCTGAAACCATATTTGAAACTCATTGTTAATTAATGTGTGCCGAGATTCTTACATTTTAAGCAATTTATAACTTTTGCAATTTGCAATTTTTATGGTAAGCAATTTATAGTTTTGGTAAGTGACTTATAATAATATTCTGAGGTTTTCATTAATTGTAAAGAATCTTTAAGTATTACTGACATGATATTCAATTTTAAAATTTGTGCGGAAAATATTGTTCACACTTCATAAAATATTTCAATTGAACCAAGTATTTATGATTAAGGTTTTAAATTTGTAATTAAAGTAATAGAATATTAACGGCATTTAAAATCCTAGTATCCTTAGTGGTCACATGGATCTCAAGGCTGTTAGCAAGGAGACTTCAAATCAGATCCATTTACCCCAGAT
This sequence comes from Parasteatoda tepidariorum, assembly GCF_043381705.1. Classification (NCBI taxonomy): domain Eukaryota; kingdom Metazoa; phylum Arthropoda; class Arachnida; order Araneae; family Theridiidae; genus Parasteatoda; species Parasteatoda tepidariorum. The sequence goes on along the minus strand of NC_092205.1, from coordinate 28,137,827 downwards.
GTGCATTTTTCTTTATGAATATGCCAGCTATCACTTTGAGTCAAACCTCGGTTGCCTCATTGGTAAACGTGAACAGTATCCCCATAACTGACATTCATCATCTCCTGAGGAACGGCAAGTTCATGCCGTTCCTCAAACTCCTCTAAAGACAATACTTCTTAGTTATATTGCTTAAAGGCAAAGGTTTTTTTTGTGTTAAATATTAAAGTGTTGTGTGTATGATAGGTATCCATCATAGCGACGACTCCTAGTCGCTGTATTGTGTGGCAGAGACAGAGCCTCGAGTATCTTCTGATTAAGGAGACCCATCTCTCGACAGTTCTCGCCCTCCTACTCTCTAGGGACATCACCCGAAAACTCTATGCCATGAATGAAAAGGTATAAAAAAATCTAGCTTTATTGAAATATAATTCATAATTATACGTTATGAAAGAACTTTAATGAATGAAATAATTTGCAAGGAGCTTTTTTAGGAAGATAAATTTTCACATAAAGCTCAAGGTTAAAATATACTTGAGGGTGCCCCTTGGCGAAATTGGCTACTTATGTTTGGCGCCATTCCTGTTTGTGCGGAACATCGTAATAACAGAAATGGCGGCCAAAACATAATGATATTTCAGTAAAACATTGGAAAATTTCACTAAAACATCGGTCAAAACTTTATAAAATTGCAATGAACCCAATATAAGCAAAATTAATAAACCCAATAAAATGTATTTTGAATCGAAACAAAAATTAATGGAGTGAGCACAGAATTAAAAGGAAAAAAACAACTCACCTCTTAATTAAGCTTGAATATCCTCAGATTTAGGTGCACATAATTCTCTAATAGCAGTTAGATACTGTCTAAATTTATCACGAAGAGATTCTGCGTATCCCCAGCGCCACATAAATTCGGCGAAATACGAATCGAAAATGACGTCTGTGATACTGGACTGGCGGTGACATTTTTTTCTAAAGTCCCTTTTTATGACTGCCCACATACCTTCGATCTTATTGACCAGAAGCAAAAGTAACCTTACCAGCCGGTATCCAACGTAGAACTAACGGATCTCTGAAATTAGATATACCATTGAGCATTTAAAAATAACGCTAAAATCTAAACCAATCAGAATCTTGGGTTTCAACATCGCCCAGCTTGGCGATTAACCGCAATCACAGCTTGGCGAGAATCAAGGGGCACCCTCAAATATAGTCTACCCAGCTCAAGTATAAAAAACGAAACATCCTTAGTACTTTCTGTTCATTGTAAGAAGGCGAATTTATTGTGACGTGAGGGAGTCATTGTGCTAAAGAATCGTTATTAGCTTGAAGCTACTTCTTAGAATTTTACAGAAAGAAAATAACTAAAGAAATATTTACCATAATTTAATGAAGGAACTGTCCTTAGTTCTGTCTGTTCACAGTAATAAGGAAAATTGTTCGCGATGTTAGGGCGTTGTAGTGTTGAAGAAGAATGTGAGAATGTTTAAATATTCGAATTTAATCCTCGTTGTTGTTCTTGTGTTACAGATGGTGACGGAGAAGGGTTCCCATTTAGATATTCGTCTTCCCAGCTTTACGGGTTCTATCGCATCCCAAGAGGACACAAAAAAGGTCACAGAATCAACAGGTATATCTCACAAGAAGGAAAAATTCTTATCAGAGAGCTTGTTCTTACGGAAGCCGTTAGCAATCCCGACTTTAAACGAGGTGTAATCGAAAAATTCATTCGATGAATGGTCTCACAAAACAAAAGGAACGAGAAGTACAAATTGAAAAAAAAAAACCTTTACTGTAATTCAAAGTAAACACCATTATCGTCCAAATACTTAAATTGACATAGGTTGCACAGCTACTGGAAGCTATCAGTAAATGCTTCTTTCGGTATTGCCCTTTGAAGCATCGTCGCACCACACCTCGTCACTGCTTCTTGTCATCATTCGTTAAAATTTTCCTTTCTATCTCTAAAACATTTAAACTACTTAAAAACTTCATTGCACACTTTCACTAAAATGTCGCATATCTCAGTCACTGTTTTGCCTCATTTGTAGCAATCACACGCTTTGCACCGTTGACACTCTATCTATCAAAGACTGCAAAAAATCGGCTGTAACGCACACTCCCACTGAGTTTTTAAAATTCGAACGCTTGGGGACAATTTTTACCAAGTCTACGTGAACGCAATATCGTAACATTTACCCAGTTTTTAGAAAGGGCGTTATAAGAAAATTTTTTTACGTAAGTGCGAAGTAGATTTTAAGTATGATTTAAAAATCAAGTGTATTTGATTTAGAATATTAAAATCACCTGAAAACTAAAGAAAGATTTCTTTCCTTTTTTTAAATTGAATTCTTAAAAAAGTTGTTCTGGAATGAAGCCATAGGGTTGGAAGCTAATTTCAAACATTTGTTTTTAAAACTAACTTTATTCAGCTCTCGGATAATTTAAAACTGCTTCTTTGAATGATATCAATCAATAAAATATCGTTATACTAAAGTATAAAAATCCCTAAGAACATTGTATCTACAGCGCCCCTCCCCCCCAAAAAAATTACTAAAAGTCATTTTTAATAGTTATTTTTTATCGAAATACACAAAAAGTGAAGTTAGCATTAAGGGGTTCAAACTTTTGATCTCTCTCCAAATCAAACTAAGGGGAACATATTTCTCACATTGCTGCTACCTCCTATATTATGAAGGTCAGAATTCCGAATCCGTTGGAAAAACGGTATGTTTATTCAGAGAAAGTACATTTTTGTACATGGTGAGGAGGTTTCCTCATGACATGGTTTTCCTCACCATGTCTTCCTCATCAATGACACCATAGCTTCCTCACCAATGACATGATTTTCCTTGCGTTACATGGTGAGGAAAACCATAGAAACTTTCCACTGTTAGCCCGATGGCGAGGAGAGTCTAACCCATGATCCGTCTACCACTGATGATATTTTTTGTCACCTCGGTGGTTGGTGCCTGCTGGAAGCATAATTCATGTTTACCAGTCACCGATGGGATTCGAACCTGGATCACCTTTCCATGAGGTGAGCGGTCTATTTACTGATCCACTGGCTTTTATATAGACCATTGACAATACAAACAGAAAAGAAGATTTTAAAATATTATCTTCTAGTATTAAAATTATACTAAATGCTGTCCGATATGTTGGACGCTGAGTATCAGGAGAATATTGTTGAGTTCTTCTGTGATTTTATGTGAGCCATTAAATGAAATAAACGATATATTTTCTAACAATAAGTTGTATTTTATTTGATTTTGAACATTGTAAAAACAAATTGAGTTGACTAGAACTTAAATATCTCGAGAAAATCGATCGTGGTTTATTTGTGTTCAATCAATTTGAAAATCTTCTCTTTTAAATATTTGGCAGCTTTTACCGAAAAAGTATGTCGAATCGAGCAATTTATTTTTGTTAAAAGGAATTTATTAATTCCGTTTAAAAATGTTATGAATGAAATTATTTTTAATACATATAAACGGAATTAACTGAAGCACATACTGCTCTTTCAAGTCTCGTGGTCATGGATATTGTATGTATGTATGTATGTATGTAAAGCAAACAAAAGAGAAATTTAGTGAATCTAATTAATGTTACAATTGTGATCTTTTTGAATATGACGTTTCATTTACCTTCTATAAGGTCAAAATCGATGCAATTCTCATCTTGGGCGTAATTGTTTTTCGTAAACAAATAACGTAAACGATTCATGTCGATTTAATTGTATTGTAATTTTTTCGTATTTATATTTCGTATTTCTTCGTATTTATATTTCATATTTCTTCATGCTTATATTTCGTATTTCTTCGTATTCTTTTTTAAGTTACATGCAATATTTTATTTGTTTCCTTTTCGTGTAAACAAATATAGCATGGAAAAATTCTTGTTCTTTTAAAAATTTTAAAACCATTTTATCCAATACTTTTTCTTCCTTGGATTTAAGGGCTCTTCGGAAAAAATATTCACCATATTTTTTCCCCTAGAAACACGCTTTTAAATCATAGCTATAAACAAAATAAACGCGTGTTTTCAGATGACTTTAGGAATGCTAATTCGATGACGTAGCACCGATTCACACACACGTTGCTCACTGAATTTGGGAAAAATAATTATTCGTTAAAGAACGTGTGATAAAATCTTAAACAGAATCGGTAATAACTTAATTTATAACGATGGTTAATGCTATAAACTAATGCGGAAAAAATAATTTTTCAAAGTCGAACGTAATAATTAATGTTTTTAAATGATTCTTTGAATGGAGGGCTAAAATTGATCCTCGTAGTCGATGTTTGAATTTTCGAGCTCCAACGATACTCGACTCTATCGAAATTCCAACGGTTCTGATGTTATGCGAGTGATTTAAAATAGTGTTCTGTGACAAGAACAGACAAAATGTAGAATAAGCACAAAAGAAAAAGTTAAAAAAATGGCACTCTCTTAAAATATGTACTAATATGGTCAAACTATCATGGCAGTAAAATGTAGCAGTAGAATCTCCCTACAACGAAGTCTCTAAATAGCGAAATTCTTCCAAGAGTGACATTGTTATTAGGAAGGTAAAACCATTCAAAATATTTTTCTTTAAATGATTTGGTCGTCTGTCTGTAACAAAATGTTCAGACGTTTATCTTTCCAATTTTCAATGGAATTTTTGAAAAAATTTGCAATTGAAAGACTGTGTTTTATTATAAGTAGAAATATTCATGAAATAACAGATGATGTAACTAACTGTTTACAAGTGGACAAAGAACTGCTTCATATTATACAGGTGAACGCTTCATATTATACAGGTGATTTTGAACAGTGTTATTGGAAAACGACAAAGGCCAAGAAAATGACGAAAACAAACGGTCATTCATTAAGGTCAAGGTTTCCAAATGGGATAAAATGTGCCCGACTCAATTTTTAGTTTACCTGAATAGTTACCTAAAGATATTGAATGAATTAAGTTACTTAATAATATCAAAATGCGAAAAAAAAAATTTCTTGAAAATTTAAAGCCGCTAAATGAAAGACAATGTAAACTCATGATACAATGCACAAAAAATAAACGGACCATCTAGAATAACTTTGGATCTAATGTTCGGATCTTCACGTTCTAGGACTCTATTGTAATGGTTCAAGAGAGTGACATAAAATATGCTAATTAGTTTGTGCAGACGATATTTAAAGTTACGAAATCAGACACAAAAACGTACCTTCTCTTTATAAAATACATTTTATAAGATGGATTCGGATTTCGGACTCTCAAAATATAGGGTTTAGCCGCATTCTGGGATATATGGTTCCCATAGGAGAGCGATCCGAAGTTGGGACCCCATAAAAAAATTTTGCTTATTTCATCATGTCTCAAGAACTTCTTGAATTAAACAATTTTTTGCACACAATTTCAATTATAAAATTCGCTTACCCAAAGGTAATTCCATGCAAAAATAACTTTTATTAAATATTAATTATTTTATTTAATTAAAAACTGAAAATTTTGAATTGTAAGGTATGCAAATTTTTACATTATTTTAAAGTAAGTAATTTTGCATGGCAAAATACAAAATTTGTGCGAAATTGGGTATACTATAATCTGCGTCACAGGTCGTGTTACTCCTACTTAGAGCCCCTGAATTAGACCTAAATTTAACTGGTAAACAGCATTTTCTGCGAACCAGATTTCTAGCAACAAATAAACATTAAACGAAGTGTGTTGTTACAAGTCGTTGCTCGCCAGGTTGGAAATGTATTAGCCTAGTTCCTTTTGAAATAATTTATTTTGTTGTTTTATCTAAGTTTATGAATTTAGTAAACATATTTAAAACTTTATTTAAAACATATTTAAAACATATTTAAAACTTTATTAATTAAACTAAAAGGTAAATATTATTCCTAGTAAAATTTTCGAAGTGGAAGTAGTTGTGTTTTTTTCATATTATACCCAATTAGTCGATTAGTTCTCAGAAATCGATTTTTTAATGTGCGGCCTTTTTAAAATTTAATTTCTCTGATTTCGCTGACATACTAGTGGGTACTATTTTCTATATTCGTGCATTTTTTTCCCTCGTGAGTATTTTATTGATACAATAAGAAATAACGATTTTGATATGCTTGTAATATGTATCTACTCTATTTCTAATGAAAAATTCATATCATATCCACCGACAAAAAAATTTGTAGCATTTGTAGCAAAATTTGTATTTTAACTTTAGAATTCTCTAGACTCTGAGTTACAAAGTTTTCTTGTACCGAATTATTTTAGATGATGCCCATGGATGTCGTAATAAAGAGACTCCACCGTCATTTTTGTTTTATTTCATGATCGTGAGTTTTGTACAAACGATATTTTTTTTCCTCCTGAGAGTTTATCTGAGCAAGATTTAATCTATAGTTATTTTGTTCCCAACATGTAGCATTCTTACTCAATCAAATTACTATATTTGGGTTTGAGTATTTTCTCTCCGTAATAACAAATCGCAATCATCCCTAACCGCTGTTTTGATGTTCAACTATATTTTGCTGTGCAAAACCTATGATACTTCGAAACTTGAAATTACGAAGTATTGAGAGTGCGATAGAATAAAAAAAATCCAACCTATGATAATTAGTTGGAGATTTATTACTCATTAAATTTAAATTAAAAAATAACATGCGGTCCGATCAGCATGCGGCAGGAAAACTGCATCAAAATTTGATTTGCCAAAAAAGTCATTTTTGCTTATTGAATTAATACACGTTTTTTTTCTCTAAATTTCAATTTGACTAAAAGTTATTGTGATTTTAAGTGCTTTACTGCGATTTGTGCCACTTTTCTGCTTTAAGTTTCATTTTCTTTCGCTTCGCAAAAGCTATGAAACTTAAAAACTTAAAAATGCGTAGAAAAATGTACGTAGAGTATGATGGAATAAAATAAATAAGATTCGATTATAAGTTCAAGAATTATCAACTATTAAACTTGTAGAAAATGCAATTTGTTGGGATTTATTAATCAATGAAATGTAGCTATTAAGTTGAAATTTAACGTTCTAAAATGGCCATTTTTATTAATAAACTTCACGCATTTTTTTTTTTTTAAATTTCAGTTCGTTTGAAAAATACAATTTTAGGTGTATGAGTCACATATATTTTTTTCAACTTTTTTTTACTTTAAACAATAACTATTTGTCCATTGTTGTAGAAAAATCAAGATTTATACGCTTCCTCGAGGTCTTTGCTTTATAAGCTCATGTCTGATTTGATGTTAAAATTAATTGTAAAAATGAATAAATATAATAAAAAAAGGATTAGTTGTTGCCAGACATAAATATTAACATTTATATCGAAATTTTTAAAAATATGAAAGATTCAAAAGAGATATAAGCTGCTTTATGTTATAGTGAACTGTTATAATGATATAAGTCTTGTTAACGAGTAAAAATAATATTAATTTATNACAGTAATTATTTGTCCATTGTTGTAGAAAAATCTATACTTATACGCTTCCTCGAGATCTTTGTTTTATAAGCTTGATGACTTGATGTTAAAGTAAGTTTGACTTGATGTTAAAATAATAATAAAAATGAATGAATATAATAAAAAAAGGATTAGATGTTTGCCAGACATAAATATTAACATTTATATCGAAATTTTTAAAAATATGAAAGATTCAAAAGAGATATAAGCTGTTTTATGTTATAGTGAACTGTTATAATGATATAAGTCTTGTTAACGAGTAAAAATAATATTAATTTATTTTTTGTTGATTTATAAAATCTGTATTCCTCAGGCTAAGTTCTTTTTTTCGAGTACTGATCCAAGTTTTTAAGATCCGAGTAATCGCTCATTTTGTTACTTTTAACATATTAACAAAATGTTCGTATGTAAAAATTATATATTTCATGAAAAAATTTTATTTATTTGAAAAGCATCTGCTTTAAAAAGAGCAAAAAGTAAATGAGAGACAACCATAGGGCTTCGTGAATGAATGCTATAAGTAAAAATATATAATTCTAAAAAAATCTTATTTTATAATTTGTTCTGTACTTATATTTAAGCATAGCATGGTTACAAAGTCTGAAATTTAAGAGTTTATTAAAAGCTTTTTAGCATGTTCTTTTTTTCCACTTCTACATTGCATCTCGATTAAAAAAAATTATGATTCTGCCATCGAATTCATCAACATCGTATTATTATAATAAATGACAATCATGAATGATATTTCAATGTTGAATTCAATAAATATTTATATGAAAACAATAATAATAAGAGAAAACTTTCTTACGACGAAAAAATTCCAACAGTTCTTGAAGATGAAACGCTTTAAATTCCCGAAAAAGTGATAAGAAATGAAAAAGAAAAGGATTGAATGATGCCTTCATAAACATGGTCTTAAAAAAAGATTGCTTACAACCAATGTTCGGTTGGCATCGATATATATTTTCTAAAATATAAATATGTAAGAAAAAATTACCTTTATCTATAAGATCTGGTTGTAAGTTAAGAAAGCAGAAAACATAACTTTTCCTAAACTCCATAATTCTGTATAGGAATGGGTTCTCGAATTATATAAATTATTCATAGAGGATTTATGAGTGAAAGAAAGTTGACAGTGATAGTACAAAAAGTTCCCCTTTCGAAAAAAAATCTCATACTTTATTTTTATGAGATCAAAACGAATCGTTTTATTTTTTTTATTTTATTGATTTTGCAGACGTTACTTTTACTCACAGAATTTCTTGTTTCACATTTCTAAATGTCGTTTGAGAAACCAAAAATATAATCTCGAGGCCATATCGCTTGTTAATTTTTGGAACAAAAAATATCTTTGGTACTTTATGCTTTTTATGTCTTTAAAGATTCTCCTCTGAACGACGACGCCCTTTTAATATTCTATTAGATTGTTAGAATCGGAAAAAAGTTGAGAAAAGGGGAAAACATCGTCTTGTTTTGAAGTAAAAGAATGAGCTTTTGACGCCATTAACGACTTTGACGTGATTCGAAGGACCCGATAAATATGCATTTCTCGTAAAATAAGGTCTTTTGTATGTTAGAACATCAGAATAGTATGAAAAGCTAAATAACAAAGGACAAAGCTTGATCACATGGATTTTTTTTTTCTTGATATCATGTTACCACTCATACGCATGTTGAACGTTTTATAGGAATGAATAGTGTTTTCATAATTGCTCTGAACACATATTTTTAGAATTTGTCTAGAAATAAATAATTACTAGTATGAACATTCGGGTTCGTAAATTAATACTCAAATGAGGAAAATCTGTTCAGTCACCAGCCATGAAACAGAAATGAAAAACATAAGAAAAAATTTGATTGCCAGATGAAACTTGGGGTTGCTTCTAACAATCGCATTTCAACTCCTCCCTCGATTAAACATGTTTTTATGCTTTAGATCCCACTTTCTTTAGTAGTGCTTCGTTAGTTTTTGACGGAGTTTTGTTTTTTCTTAAGTACTAATTTTTGACTGACTATAATTGTTTATTCCTACTGGTACTGTAAGGAGTCTTATCGAGCAGTACATAGCCACTTTACTATACCTAGACGCCACTTTTTTAGCCATAACTAAAATTATTTGACAGTTGAGAGGGTTGTTCAAGACTTTAGTGAGTATCCTACATATTAGGTATAAGCATGTATCAATAATGACAATGCCTTATAAATAATTTTTTTATGTATACTGTCTAAAGATGGTAGAAATAAGTATACTACGCTTTTAGTTTTAACTTATTACAAATCTCAACGAGAAAAATCATTTGCATTCAAACAGAAAAAAAAATTATTCTGGAGTAAAACTGAAAAAAAGAAAAGAAAAAAAGTTAAAACTTAAAACTATTGCATACTTGAAAACAATCTTTCATACTTGGTGCTTTCATTCTAAACTTTTCTGAAGTGTATCTTTCACCGAGAAAATAAAATCATCGTCGTAAGTATAAATTTGTTTGAAAAGTCAAAAAAAGATTCTATTTTTGGGATTCAAAAAGCAATAAACTTCCTCTTTTCAGCGTTGCTTTATTATTTGTTTATTAGTTTTATCCCGTTTTTATATGCTTATGTTTTCTTTTTATTTGTGTGTTACAGTCTTTGGCAGCAAGGACTTTGTTGCCACAGGCCATGGACACACGAGGGTTCTCCATTCCGAGTAAAGTATCACCCAGAAGAGGCCAAGAAGAGACATTTTTATATCAATTGGCAGTAGAAGAGGAGGAGGAGGAGCAACAAGGAAGCAGACGATCGAGTGTCGATTGTTTGTTTAAGATCGCGAAAGATTCATTCCATCCTCTGCTTTTCTTTCTTCAGAACATTGTTTTCAAAAGCAAAAGAGGAAGATATTTTCTTATATATATAGCTCCATTGAGAGAAATATATGCAAAAATGATTTTTCTTCATCAATAAAGGTGGAAATATACAAGCTCCAGATTTTTGAATTCCAGAAGAGCAAAGTGGTTGTTTTTGAAAATAAATTTTCGTTTGTAAAAAATAAAAAAATAAATAAAAAAGGGTGCTCGCTGCTTATTAAAATTATGTTTGTTCTGAGAATGTTTGATTTATAAAGTTAAAAGGTCGACATGGTTTAAAAGTTTATAAAAGCTTTAGTATAACAGCCACCACACAGTCTACTGATCACAAAAAGTTTTCATCACAACTACTTATAAACTCATGATGAATGGGATTTCTGTTGAGATAGATATTGAACGGTTATGATTGAAAAGCCCAAGGGGCCCTCAGTCGCCAATAATTCCGAATTGATGTAATGTAAATGAACTGTTCCTAGCTGACAGTTAGGAGCACGGGAAGAGATCCAAAGCTGGCGATTTATAGAGAGATAACATAACCAAAAATAAATCCAACCTCTCTTAACCAATATTAAGTTTGAAAATAATTTGGCCAAAAAAAAAATCGCCAAAAAGACTATGAGAAATTTGATATTTTTAAATTCACTCAAATGGTTTTTAGAGCCTTCTTTGAAAAACTACAATTAACCTAACCAACTGGGAGGATAATTAGTTTAATGATAACAGTTATTATTATGACAAGAAATTTATTAAAATTATTTTTATTCTAAAATCATTGAATCATATTTTAAATGGGTACACATTATCTTTATTTCCTGTACGATCAGCAGCTCGTAGAAAAGCACTTTTCCTCAGCATTTGCAAATTGGTTTTTACCTATTACCCTCTGGTTTAGTAAACTAGAAATAAGACATAAATTCGTAATAATTAAAAATAATTAAAAAAATATAATATATATATGTGTATTTTATTAACATGACTCAAACACACATTTATCAAACACTAACTCAATTACACATTTATATATTATATTTTTTTTAATTATTTTTAATTATTAAGAATTTATGTCTTATTTCTGGTTTATATAATGCAAATTGGGTTTCAGTTGCCTTGTGCGCTTTTCCAATCTGAATTAATAAAGTAAAGTTTCAGTGTGTTTATTTTCCTTAGTTATCATTATTGACCTAGTAAATTGTATTGATTTTGTGATTGGATCTCTGGTTTAGTAGTCATTAAACAGATTATTTACTTAAAATTTGATTCTTTCAAAATGAGAACAAAATGAAGGATGTTGGCTTAAAACTGTTGTATAACAATAAGATGCAAAAACCATACTTCTTATCGAAACTATGAATGAAATATGTGCCTAAAATAGTGCAATCTTTTACTTTTTTTTACTATTTTTTTTTCATTGGTTGCTTAGCAACTAGCGAAAATTGATGGCATATTTGGTTTCCAATTGAAGTTTTAAACAACAAAAAGTATCCTTCTTTAAGAAAGAATATTTTTTTTATCTATATCGTTTTTTAGTCTAAAAATCTATTTGTGCACAAAATTCCAGGTTGATTCTCTTTATATATTAAAAGAAAGTGCAAAAATGTGCAATGAGACTTGTGTGATCCTGTGAAATGTATAAAAAATTGTAAATAAATAAAGGAAGTTTCAACTTCTTCATCTGTTAATTCATCAGCTGTCATCTGTTTCTGTCTCATTTCTTTTCTTCATACGACAAACTAACCCTATATGCAAATATATTTCATGCACTTAAAATAAAAATATAATGAAATAAAATAATCGGAATTTGAAAACTGGAAATAGAAGGCCCCTTAGAACAGAATTTTTAAAAGACATTACTTAAATTTTAATTTGTTACTCGCTCAAATTCTTAGACCCATCCCATAGAAAGCATGGCCAAAACAAAAGTATTTAGCATTCTAAACTTTAATATTTTGATTATGAAACTTTTATCAACTTCACTTTTAACAATCATAGCAAAATTAAGTTAACCGAGGCATTTTGAGTTTGAAATATAAGTACTTGCATTAGCTTTTACAGTATTCTAAGAGAAAATAAGATATGTTCTTTTTTCTCAAAGGAATGAATTTAATAAATATTTCTAGACGATACTGATTTGCCCTAAATAATATGTATAATTTTGCAAGATAGAGCTAAATCTTTCTTATTACATAAAAATTTGTATGTGGGAAGATTTTTCAAGGGAGCCTGATAAATTTCTTTTTCGTGTTGGCAACACAGAGTTGAAATATCAAGCAAGTAAGCAGTCATAGGCATGAATGCTCAAACATACATAAGTCTACATATTTCCACATGAAAATTATTTTCTCACATAAATGACGAGCAGCTGAAATGAACTGAGCTATTGAGTAAACATGAATGGCTTCGAAGCAAATAATTCATTTAAATAAATTGTTCCATATTTTTGTTTTAATTATGTTTAGTGATTTACGTAGATTCAATAATAACTGACAGCTGATATTTTAGTTTTAATACTGTTTCATGATTAACACAAGAGACGAATGTATTTTAAAACGGCAGACTATGCCTTTTTTTCATTTTTTGATCTTTTCGTTGTTTTTTTTTACACATTTTACGAGTTCATGTTATTACGAAAGAGTTTCCAATAATATTCATAATAACGTATACAGGGAAATGCTATGACTTAACTGTCGAAAGCTAAGTTTCCATCTAACATTGAAATGTATACAAATTAAATAGTAATGCATATAAATTGAAATAAATGAATGAAAATCAAAGATATCACAGGATGTATATGTTACATATGTTTACAACTTAATTTTAAAAAGCTTACCAGAATGCGTACAAATCTAAACAAACCTTGTAAAATGATTTTACACATTTCTTTCAATAAGTAAACGGATTTTAAAAGCAGCAGAGTTTGATGAGTAAGACTCCTAAAATTTCAAGAATATTCAATGCTATTGTTAATTCACAAAAATTGTACTTAAATATGAAGACCTTAGAGACAGATGCCTTTGTTAAGCCTTTGTGGGGCAGAATATTTTGAACTAAAATTTTTATCAAGTATCCCCATAAGAATTGTGGTCTTCATATACATGTTCATAACGAACATGTTCATCTGTTTTGTCTTTATATTTTTAAAAAATTGAAGAGTTTGATCAAAAAGATTAATAAATAAAAACTATTATAATTCTAATGAATTAATTTATCAAAATCAAAAAGGACATTTTTACCCAACCTGTACTGAAATCTCCTGAAAGAGTTTCGAAGTCTCTTAATGTCTAAAACAGGATGTTTCTTAATCTTCTCTTTTTATATGCTTATGTTTTNCAACATTTTAAATAAGGTATTTATTTTTTTCTAGTAGAGGATAGTCTACTTTACTCGTCTGTCAATTAATACTAATAATATATTGGATTTTTTGTTAGTTAACAATAGTTAAGTAAAAAATGTTACAATTGACCCCCCTCTCCCCTATTAAATGAATGAAAGTCAAAGATCTCACAGGATGTATATGTTACAGATGTTTACGACTTCATTTTAAAAAGCGTACCATAATGAGTACAAATCGAAACAAACCTAGTAAAATGCTTTTGCACTTTAAATAAGTGAATGGATTTTAAAAGCAGTAGAGTTTGATGAGTAAAACTCCTAAAATTTCAAGAATATTCAATGATATAGTTAATTCACAAAAATGATACTTAAATATGAAGACCTCTGAGACAGATGTCTTTGTTAACCCTTTGTGGGTTAGAATATTTTGGAACCAAAATTTTTATCAAGTATCACCATAAGAATTGTGGTCCTCATAATGAAACTATTTGTTTTGTCTTTATATTTTTTGACATTTAAAAAGTATGACTAAAAGGATTAATAAATAAAAACTATTGTTATTTTATCAAAAATAAAAAGAACATTTTCACCAACCTCTCCTAAAATCTCCTGAAAGAGTTTTGAAGTCTCTTAATGTCTAATACAGGATGTTTCCTAATGTTCACCCTTAACATATAAAACCTATAAAAGCCCTAATATAGAAACTTTGTCAAAAATTAATTCAAGATAATTGCATCTATGCGCATAAGTGGTGATATTTTTATATTTAAGCGAAGAAAAAAATTGATCCTGTACTATTGGAATCTCAAGGAGTGATGAAAATATCAAAATTACTTTAATGCAAGTTTTAAAAATTGTTAATGCTTCTTCTCTCGCTTTCTTCACTATTATTTCATTAAATTTCAATAGATTTTTCATTTTCCCCGATTTACGACAATATTAATTTATGACCCTCAACTTGAATACTTTTTAGGCATAATATTAATGTAGTTCAAAGTGACTATTTCAAGAGATGAACTTCACTTGAATGAAATAATAGTCAAGAGATATTTTAAAAACATGTAAAAGAGGGATGTGATAAAATAATGGTTATTAAACTTTTCAATGAGGAAAAGTAAAAATTTTAATTTATGTATTTTTAAATGAAACGTTTTTAAAACGCTTTCCAATTTTATTTAAATCTTCGCATTTTCCTTTCTTTAACAGTGAACAGAATATAATATTTTTTGAACCCGAAGATGATTTTTCTAACGTAAAATAAGAACGTTACTAGTTTAAAATCTTATCTCGGGGTAGTAAAAAATGTATTTTCTAAAACATTAAAAAAGGCCATGATAATCTCCAGTCTTAAACTGAAAACTCGTATTTCATGAAATTTTTTTTAAAAAAATGAGAAAGTTTGCTTTATTAAAAGAAGTTTGTTAAAAGTTTGTTTTGACATTATGTTTTAACATCTTAGCCATTCCCTAATTTACCTGTAATAACGAAACGTAGTGTAGTGTATAAAACTGTTGTACAATTAAATGTGACTTGGGTTTGATATTGTTGGCTAATATGTGGGGACCACAATGAGAAAAGCAGGAAATACAAATTACAACAAGATACAAATTATAAAAATATTACAAGAAAAGCAGGAATTTTAATACAAATTAACTCAGAATATAAAAATAAACATTTTTAAAAGCATTTTCTTTGAAAAATAAACTATTTGCTTAAAAGTTCAATTTTATAAACTACATTTCTGTTATATGCCAGGTTAAAGGCTTTTCATGCATATTCTTTTCTAAAAAAAACCGTCATGTGTTCTGACCAAAAATTCATGAACATGTTTTTTAAGCAATAACTTGCATTTTTTTAAAAATTAAAACGATAATTCGTGTGTGCTGAAGAATTTACTTATTGATGAAGAGAATATGCGTTTACAAAGTTCGTTTTTCCACTTCACGAAAAAATTTTTTACAAAATTATTAAAATTAGTAATTTCGAAAATTAGTTAACTTGGGAATTTTCTTTTTAAAAAAGAAGTTATTTTGATCATTTTTTAATTTCTTTAAAATTCTTTGCGAAATAAAAGATATCCATGTCCTTTTCAAGAATATACAAATTATATTAACTTTCTATTACTAATTTCGATTATTTCATTTTTGCTAAGAAAATTCAATAAACAATACATTTAATGAAACAATAAATTTTGTTTCATCTTACAAAAATGCATTTTTGTTAGCGATTTCCAAAAAAGCGAGCACAGTAATTTCTTATTATGCTGACAAATTATGCCTCCCATATACAAACAGTAACTGATGAATAGCTGAAAGAAAAATTAAATCATGCTTAACGTCACCAGTCTAAACTAATATGACGGAATGATTAGTTTCATTTCTTTCCTTCATAAAAACTGTCTTATTAAATCAGTTTTCTTTCTCAAGATAAAAAAAAAAAATCTGTTCCATTCGTATTGTTCCGGAAGACGAGACATTTTTCGCCATTTTTTTTTCTTTTATCCCATATACACGTTATTTAATCTGGATAAGGCAACAGAGAAACTGTCTCTGGAATTGAAAGAAGTTCGAAATTATCATTTTAAAACTTATCGAGAACTTCTTTGAAATGTTGCCAACTCTTCAGAATGATATTAAAAGTGGTATTAGGATATTCATCATTTCTCTTGTCGCTTTAAGTTAGTTCAGGGTGCAAATAAGTCTTATACTTCTAAACTCGAGTAGTGATGAAAAATGCATATTTTATTTCGAATTGTAAAAAACTAAGAAAGTGATTGAAATAAGTAATGTATGTCTTATTTTATCTACGCTTATTTTATCCCGATAAGACGTCACACTTAATGTAAAAACACTCTAAAGTACATTATAAGGAAACTATTTATATTATTCAGCTAAAAACTATATTTGACGCAAAGTGGCTAGCGTTAGTGCGTTTGCATTTATAATGAATGAGTTCACTTAAATGTTAAACCCCAGTATTACATAGTGATCCATTAGATTTATGTTGAGATATTATTTTTCAAGCAAGCGTGTCACACAATTGAAGAATGCTAAATTGTTACGATTATCAAAATCATCAAGTCATCAAAATCATGACTGCTCATTAGGAAAGTTAATTGATTTTTTTTCTGTTCTTCTCAGTGTAAAAGTAAGCAAAACTGTATTTTGGCTTATCCTCTTCACCCCCTAGATCAATTGGAGCCAGACTCAATTTAAATGGTTAAACAAGAAAGGAACTTTCGAAAACAAGCAGGAAACTTCAGCTTATTTTAACATTTGCTGAAAATAATTTGGTACTAAAAAATGAAGTTAAAATTAAGTATTGAATCTGCCACTATATTCTTAAATTTAAAGTAGCAATAACAATAAAGTTAAGGAATAATTAAAAGGAATAAAACACTTTAAAAGCCATGTCTTATAAGCAGGCTAAAAAGAATAAAATAATAATGTTTTTGCCACTTCGAAAACAAAACACGTAGGGTAAACATAGAGTTTCAAAATACGCTGGGAGAATTTATGGTGGTGACAAAAGTTTATTGGGATGTGTCTCGTTTTTCGTATTAGCCGTGTGAAAAAAAATATAAAGTTTCTTTTTTAATATACTCGTGAAAAGTAATTTTTAAAAATAATTTTAATCTTTTTTTTATTATTTTCTTCTTCCTTAGTTTTTGGAAAATGGTCGACATTTTAATGGGTTAAACATTTTATTTGGTGCTTTAATTCTAAATATAGCGGTCACAAAACGATTGAAACTTGCATTGTCATCCAGAACTAAGCTTTAGTTGAAGTTTGAGTGCTCTGTCTAGTCGGAAAATACTTGAAATTTCAACTGCAAGACAACTCTGCTTTCCCACACAGGAAAACGAATCATAAAAAACTTGGCAAAACGGCAAAAAACAAGTTTCTAAAAATCAAATCGCCAATAGTTCTTCGTAAAACCGAGTTTACATCAACATTTAAACTTTACCAGTATGAAAATTAATTTGTCTAAGTATGCAACGGTTAATAAAATTGTCTAAAAAAATAGATGAATTTTTTTAAATTTGCTTAAAACTATCCTTTAACAATCTATATTATATAAACAGCTTATACGTATGTGGTTATAAAATCAAGGAAAGGCAAATAAAATCGAGAAAATAATTTATTTTCCTGTGTTGTCATAAGCATTGCAAAAACAAAGTTTTTCGATTTCGGGGGTTGACAAGCATACGGAGCGGATTTTCCTAATTGTTCATAAAAAGTATTGCACAGTAAATATATAGTAATGAAAAATTAAATTTCTCTTTAAGGATATTTAGATGTTTATAATTTATTGGCAATGTTCTTTAATGTGCAAAAATAAATAGATCGATAAAAATAATCTTAAAACTTTCTTTCTGAATAAATACCCCTGGTTACTTTTACCTCTGTTTATACAATCTATTAATGCCATTTAATATTTTTGAAGATAAGCAAAGAGCAATTTAGTAAGTGTTTGAAATCCATTTTTTAAAAAAGATAACAGTAATATAAATTGCGATATCCGTTAACAAAAAAGTCTCGCAAAACTTCCGGAATAAGTGGTGTACAAATATAGTCACTTCGCTTAAATCTGCGTTTTAACTTTGTAACTTACTCAACAAATTGTTTCAGGAAGAAAAAAGGAACTTATAAACTCAGTTGAAAAGGTTTTACTTTTAACAAAATCCCCATATCAGGCTGCTAGGGAAAGGAAGTCAGGAGAATGTCACAGCGCATGCGCAGCTCCTGCAGCAAACGATCTTTTCTCCGTCTGCTCTTTTGCGTCCCTTCTCCTCAAGGAAAGTCCCGAGACTCGAGCACTGACAATAAAGTTCTTCTCTTTCATCAGCTGAAAAACTCCTTATTCGTTGAATCATGCCGGCTGAATGGAACAAAACATGAATTATAAAACTATGATGACATTTTTTAATGTGTATTTCACGAAAAGAGGTTTACAGGTTGAACCCGAATACCGGAATTCCATCCTTTTATTGTCGATCATTTCCGTGAATTTCTAGAAATTGCCTTTTCATTACACAAGGTGAGCCACAAGTTTTAAAAGTTTACTTTTTATTCAGATGCATACTGTTGATCCTAATTGGTTCACACATTTTTCTTTCTTTTTTCTGTTGTTTGATTAATTAAATGGCTATATTTTATGGAATACCATTCATTTAAATATTTCATTCGATGTTCGTTATTTTATAATATTATCTTAAGGGAACAAATTCACCTTTTTTTGGTATGCTTATGAGTTTATGAGCTTTTTAATTTTATAACTATTTAGTTTCTTCTATTTCATTTAAAAGTTTTATAAATAGTTTTTAGAAAACATTTATTAATTCATTTATTTTTAAAGGATAATTTATTACATAATCGTGGTTGTTGAAGGTATTTTCTTTACGCAATTTTGTTCAAACAATAATAGTGGGTTTTTGTTGAAGATTCATAAGATTTCCAGTGTTTTATAATATTGACTTTAATCAACAGATTTTTTCTAAATCACATTATTTTTTGAAAAACCACTTTTCTTTAATTACTTCAAGGCTTGTGGAGAATTAAAGTTCTTCGGATACAACGGTGGTGGAAAAGTGGTTTTATAAATATACCGAATTTATCGAAATTTTTTCTGTTGTTTTAAATTTTTATTTGAAAATGATACTACAAAATGTGAATACTACTACTAATATAAATTTATTTAAATGAATACCAGAAAATACTAATATAAGAATATATTGTTACATAATAAATATTATGAAATCATATAAATGTGATAATTTCACGCATGTATCATGCATTTACATGTATATTTACTTTGTTAGATATATATTACAAGATATTAAGACTGTAGCAATGAAACATCGTTTGATCAGTTTATATTGAGTTCATGATGTCCTTAAAGTTTGGTGCAGTATATCCAATTTTGTCACGGCGTTTTTTATTTTAACGAATTAAACGAAAGCATAAATTCTTCAAAAAATGTTCATGTGTCCACAACTTCATTCTGATTTCGGTCTGATTTATACATCAAATCTCAGAATTAATAATCTGATCCCTTGAACTTCTCAGAACTAATCAGTTTTTTATCAGTTTCAGAACTAATTAGTACTGATTATTAAATTTAAATGGGTAAGTACAATTTAAAATTATGAGTTGTATCCCTATATTAGCTGCCTTTGGCGACTAGTTTTAACACCTTTAAGAGTTATATATAAACTTTAATGATAACCAAGAGTCCGGGATAGCCTGGTTGATAGGGCACAGGTTTCATATCCAAGAGGTCGTAGGTTCGATCCCAGCCACTCGAAGAGTCTCCGTGTAGTAAATGGTGACTGATGCATCTTAAATCTGCCTAATCACAAAGTCTTACATGTTCCCATAACAAATCATACCTCTGGCGGTAGTGATTCAGGAGTTTCGTTGTCTTCTAGATTGGTTCAAAATTACAAAGCTGCGGAGTTGAACATAAATTGTCGTCAACTCGAAATTGGTTTGGCTGTTCAACGACGATTATAAAATGAAATGGTAACAAGGCTGAATTCAAAACGCAACTGAATTTAAATATTCTAATTATTCCATCCTTTCTTTAATTTTAAGACATTCACTAATTTTAAACAATGTATTTAATTTTTTTTCACTTTCTTGCTGTTGCCCAAGCGAAAGTGCTTTGATTCGAATTTTAAATATTTTGAAGAGATCTCCGTGATATTGTCAAAGTTTTTTATGCATTGAATTTCAGTAATAATTTAAAATCTGTCGGGAACAGTCACACAAACTGCCGTAAGTATGAGTTTGGGACATTTTATCATAAGAGGCTGCAGAAGTATTAAAATTATTTCCATGTCTGTCGTAAGATAAGATAAAAAAAAACTCATCCCAGTGCTGGATTACGTGCAGTACTATTTATTCCTTAAGCTCCTTTTGATCCGTAACTCGAGTTCCGTATAATATATTTATGCTATTGCTCGAAAAAGGCAAGCACTGTCATTCATAATTAATCTGTCAGTATGTGGTATTTAAAATTTAAATTTCTACAGCTATATTTGTAAGGATCAAAAATAAATCAAAATAAAAATTTCGTAACTAAGTTTTTATTTTATAAAAATATAAAATTATTTAAAAGAAATACTTAACCTATACTTCAAGTATTTATTAAAATTATTTTTAATAAATACTTGAAGTATTTAATAAATGCTTTAACACTTCTTAAATTATTGCCTAGTACAATTAAACAGAATAAATTTAAATAAATGCTTAACGTATGACTAGTTTTTTTAACATTACTTCGATTATTACTTAAGACAACCTATCAAAATTAATAACAATTATAACGTTACAAATACATAATGAAATACACGAGTTTATGATGTCATATAAGAGATATAAATAGATATAGATAACATGAAATTATGATAGTCTAAATCTGTTACTCGTTATTCTCCGTACATTCTTATTGCTCAAAAAAATCATTAGATGGGCATCCTTAATTAAGCTAGATAAAAATCTTTGGATGTCATGAGTTTAAAGTAATCTACTATATTCACTCGGGGAATTTATTATTTGTCTATTATTTAAGGGAATTTTGTTGTAGATATATTTATTTGTTGAAGCTATCTTCAACCATTTTTAAGTATTATCCTGGTTATAATTAAACTTATTTGTCATTTCAACCATTTGTCCCTTTTTTTTTAATCAAAATAGAATCAATTGTGAAAGTACGACAGGTGTAAATCAAGAAAGACGAGGAAAGGAAAAAAACAGATAATATTAATAAAATTAGTAAACGATAGACATAGTTCCCGTTTTACAAAGATGAATAAATTATGTACACTTTTTAATGATCCACATTTACTTTTAAATAAATTTATATTAAACTGTCTCCATGTCTTATGCAACCCTAATTATTACGATATAAATGTTTAATGCTGCAAATATATGGTAAGAAAAAACTTTTTGTGTCTTTCCTACACATAATCTCTTTGGTGAAGAACTTTTGAGAAGTTTTCATAGTAAACAAAAATTAGATCAGAATTAAAAAAGCAAGTTAGTGGATTAAGTTGAAATGGGAGTTAAGCGAAAGGATTACGTTTTATTGCAACTAAACCGAAACCATATCTTTGTTAATGCAATTAACATAGCTTTGAGATCTTTCAATTGAATAGTATTTAATATTACATTCTGTTAATTGCAAGAACAATAAATATGATTACGAAACAATCAGGGGGGGGGGTGAGCGAAGCAAACGGGGACGTATCCCTCAACATATTATTGGCAACATATTATATATATCACAACATACTATACTCTTAATATTATTGTGAATAACGGATCTGTCTGCAGATAAATTATAAATTAAGATATCATTTGAAAAATCAAAAAGTAAAAGTACAATGCAGAAATGAATTGTTGTAAAAATTTGAAATGCAGGTAACTAAGTAAACAATAACTTAATTAACGTTGTTATGCAATGCAAAATTATTTTAAAAAGCACGCCATTCGTTTCAAGTCGAACGGATGGTTTGAAAATAATAAGTAATCAAATCTTTTCGTATATTGATTTTTTTTTAATATTTTCTTTTTATTATTAAAAAATTGTCGTGTTTTGTGATATTCATGCATAAATATTTTATGTTGTTGTGTCTGCTTCTTATTGAAAATATTCTATTCAAAAATTGTATACAGAATTTATTGAATTATTTACTTTATATTTTTTTAAAATCTAACTTAAGGGAACCGAGACTTTTTAACCTAAAATATTAACAAAAAATTTCTAATAAGTAACTTTTTGGAAAGTAAAATAAGATGAAATATAGGAACTACAATAAAAAAAAACGCAATACAAATGAAATAATACTTATTTTTCTGAAGAAAATAACTATATTTTTGTTTAATTAGCAAATGAAAACTTAAATTACAGAAATATTTTTATAAGATTTTTTAAAGAAATTAATTATAATTTTTTTTGATTTTATCTTTTATTTTCAGTTTGATACATATTACCTAAAAAATATTCCTAAAATATTTAAAACTAAAAAAATGTTTAAAATTGCCTAAAAAATTATTTCAGACATGCTTAAAATCAAAAGAAGTATTATCAGGAGAACATTTTGTTTTGTAGAATAATTTATTTTTTTAAAAAAGTTTTTTTTTAATTCTTTAAATATCTAAGTTTTTTCGCAGTAAAGTCAATTTTTTATCAGTCTTTTTTTTATGATACAGCAGATTTCGAAAAATATTTTATGTACACTATGTAAAGAATACTATTTTTATTAAATGAAAGAAAAAAATTATTCTCATTAAAATAAATTTATTGATCAGATGAACGTTAAAAAGTTTTCACCGGCAAATAGATATGAGGTTAAAGTTCAAGTACCGTGTGGTTGAACATTGTAAGCTTCCGTGGTTGATGCTGGATTTTTTACGATACTTGATACATTAGTCTCCTTGTGTCTCCCGCTTGATTCAAAATTACGGTGACAAGGAGATGATAAGTTACTGTCCGCTCAATCGCAGGTGTCCATCTGATTTGAATTGGTTTCAGATAAGACTTATTCCAAGCAGTAAAGAAAAGCATGGGTTCAAAGTCCATCTACGTTAAAATAACCCAGGAAAATTTTCTTGCCTTTTCTTAAAAATATCCATTTCTTTTTAATCTACCATATTATCCACAGTTTTTCAAGCAGTGTGAAAATAAGACTACATTCTAAAACAGTTCTTCTCTAGATTACGGTCAGCGACCGGCAAAAAGTGTTCTAGTCATTGAATGTAAAAATAATTTTAATTGGAATGTAGAAATAATTGAATTCTACCACCCGTAAATTAACATTATGCTCGTAAAAGTTATCTTCAGTTCGGGCCTTTACGTTGTTTGAGAATCAGGCGAATCAAGGCGAATCATGAAACAAGGCGAAATAGCGTAGTGCTGCTATATATCGAGGAATCAGAGAGTTGCGGGTTCAAAAACATAAAGACTGTACGAGAGAGATGTTTTTACAACATCCGGTCCGTTGTTGTTGTAGTTGTCATTTATGTCGCACTAGAGCTGCACAATGGGCTATTGGTGACGGTCTGGGAAATATCCCTGAGGATGATCCGAAGACATGCCATCACAATTTTGATCCTCTTCAGAGGGATGGCACCCCCGCTTCAGTAGGCCGACGACCTGCACGCGAAGTAGAGCACTTTACAGTAGAACAGTTTAACGAGGACCAATACCGCACACCCTCCGTCCCTACGCAGACTGATCCAAGTGATCACCCACCCGAACACTGACAGCAGCCAGTAATGCTTGACTTCGGTGATCTGCTGGGAACCGTGTCTTAACGATCAGTCCACTGCGGGACACANTGTCATCCAGAACTAAGCTTTAGTTGAAGTTTGAGTGCTCTGTCTAGTCGGAAAATACTTGAAATTTCAACTGCAAGACAACTCTGCTTTCCCACACAGGAAAACGAATCATAAAAAACTTGGCAAAACGGCAAAAAACAAGTTTCTAAAAATCAAATCGCCAATAGTTCTTCGTAAAACCGAGTTTACATCAACATTTAAACTTTACCAGTATGAAAATTAATTTGTCTAAGTATGCAACGGTTAATAAAATTGTCTAAAAAAATAGATGAATTTTTTTAAATTTGCTTAAAACTATCCTTTAACAATCTATATTATATAAACAGCTTATACGTATGTGGTTATAAAATCAAGGAAAGGCAAATAAAATCGAGAAAATAATTTATTTTCCTGTGTTGTCATAAGCATTGCAAAAACAAAGTTTTTCGATTTCGGGGGTTGACAAGCATACGGAGCGGATTTTCCTAATTGTTCATAAAAAGTATTGCACAGTAAATATATAGTAATGAAAAATTAAATTTCTCTTTAAGGATATTTAGATGTTTATAATTTATTGGCAATGTTCTTTAATGTGCAAAAATAAATAGATCGATAAAAATAATCTTAAAACTTTCTTTCTGAATAAATACCCCTGGTTACTTTTACCTCTGTTTATACAATCTATTAATGCCATTTAATATTTTTGAAGATAAGCAAAGAGCAATTTAGTAAGTGTTTGAAATCCATTTTTTAAAAAAGATAACAGTAATATAAATTGCGATATCCGTTAACAAAAAAGTCTCGCAAAACTTCCGGAATAAGTGGTGTACAAATATAGTCACTTCGCTTAAATCTGCGTTTTAACTTTGTAACTTACTCAACAAATTGTTTCAGGAAGAAAAAAGGAACTTATAAACTCAGTTGAAAAGGTTTTACTTTTAACAAAATCCCCATATCAGGCTGCTAGGGAAAGGAAGTCAGGAGAATGTCACAGCGCATGCGCAGCTCCTGCAGCAAACGATCTTTTCTCCGTCTGCTCTTTTGCGTCCCTTCTCCTCAAGGAAAGTCCCGAGACTCGAGCACTGACAATAAAGTTCTTCTCTTTCATCAGCTGAAAAACTCCTTATTCGTTGAATCATGCCGGCTGAATGGAACAAAACATGAATTATAAAACTATGATGACATTTTTCAATGTGTATTTCACGAAAAGAGGTTTACAGGTTGAACCCGTATACGGGAATTCCATCCTTTTATTGTCGATCATTTCCGTGAATTTCTAGAAATTGCCTTTTCATCACACAAGGTGAGCCACAAGTTTTAAAAGTTTTCTTTTTATTCAGATGCATACTGTTGATCCTAATTGGTTCACACATTTTTCTTTCTTTCTTCTGTTGTTTGTTTAATTTTATTAAATGACTATATTTTATGGAATACATCCATTTAAATATTTAATTCGGTGTTCGCTATTTTATAATATTATCTTAAGAGAACAAATTCACCTTTTTTTGGCAAAGCTTATGAGTTTTTTAATTTTGTAACTATTTAGTTTCTTCTATTTCATTTAAAAGTTTTAGAAATGCTTTTTAGAAAACATTTATTAATTAATTTATTTTTAAAGGATAAATTATTACATAATTGTGGTTGTTGAAGGTATTTTCTTTACGCAATTTTCTTCAAACAATAACAGTAGGTTTTTGTTGAAGATTCATAAGATTTCCAGGGTTTTATAATATTGCCTTTAATCAACAGATTTTTTCTACATCATATTATTTTTTGAAAAACCACTTTTCTTTAATTACTACAAAGCTTGTGGAGAATTAAAGTTCTTCGGATACAATGGTGGTGGAAAAGTGGGTTTATAAATATACCAAATTGATATAAATTTTTGTTGTTGTTTTAAATTCTTTTTCTGTTGTTTGTTATTATTTTTTCAGTTTGTTGCATGCGAATACCACTAATAATAAAAATTCATTTACATGAATACCAGAAAATTTTAGTATAAGAATATACCGTTACCTTTATATGATAAAATCATATGAATGTGATAATTTCACGCATGCATTTACATATATATGAATATATGGGCAGATCTCTAAAACCTTTAACTTTTGATAATAAAAAAAGATAATAAAAAATAACAGGCACACTATTTTTACACCTCCAGAATTGTTTGAAAAAGTATAAAATATCAGAAAATAATCGTGAACATCGAAAATTTTGATGCCCTTATAAGTATGAACAAAAAATAAAATATTTGAACTAAATTTTCTAGGTTTATAATCACAAACTGTCATTCGGTGAGGTTACAGTTACGATGTCAGGACCGTAATCAGACGCAGATCTAAAAAGTAAATGTTAAAATCAATCAAAATTTTGATCACACGTTTGTCATTGACTAATTTATTTTCTGTGTTGTGTGCATCGCATTGCGTTGCATCTGAGTAAAGTTTTCGATCTATTTTCTAGATTATCCAGATCGTAACCCTGTCAAACCGTAACCTCAGGATTAATTAATTGAATTTAACATATCAGAACTTAGTTTTTTCCCTATGTTTTGCTAATTGAAGATATTTTTTGACTGAAAATAATTAAAGTAAGCCTTTTTATAAATTTTATAACAATTTAACTTAATATTAAAATGTTTCAATTCATTTATGATACTAATAATTTTTGATGGAAAATATGAGGTAAATATGGATGAAATTATTAAGGAGAAAAAATAAGGGCATCAATATTTTCAATGTTCATGATTATTTTCTGATATTTTATACATTTTCAAACAATTCTGGAGGTGTAAAAATAGTGTGTGTATTATTTTTCATTATCTTTTTTATCATCAAAAGTTAAAGATTTTAGAGATCTGCACATATATTAACTTTGTTAGATATATATTACCCGATATTAAGATTGTAGCAATGTAACAACGTTTGATCAGCTTATGTTGAGTTCATGATGTCCTTAAAGTTTGGTGCAGTATATCCAATTTTGGCACAACGTACTTTATTTTAACGAATTAAACGAAAGCATAAATTCTCCAAAGAGATGTTCATGTGTTCACAACTTCAGTCTGATTTCGGTCTGATTAGTAAATAAAATCTCAGAATTAATAATCTGAACTGATCATCTGATCCCCTGAACTTCTCAGAACTAATCAGTTTTTAATCAGTTTCAGAACTAATTAGTTCTGATTATTAAATATAAATGGGTAAGCATAATTTGAAATTATGAATTATAATTCTATATTAGCTGCCTTTGGTGACTAGCTTTATCACCTTTCAGAGTTATATATGAACTTCAATGGTAACCAAGGGTTCGGATAGTCTGGTTGGTAGGGCACTGGGTTCATGTCCAAGAGGTCATGGGTTCGATCCCCGCCGGTCAAAGAGTCCCCATTTAGTAAATAGTGACTGATGCACGTTAAATCTGCCGATTCACAAAGTCCTCCATGCTCCCATAACAAAACATCCCTCTGGTGGTAGTGATGCAGGAGTTTCCTTGTCTTCTGGATTGGTTCAAAATTGCAAGGCTGCGGAGTTCAATGTTAGTGCGTAATCGTGAACTCGAAATTGGTTCGACTGTTCAACGACTGTTAAAAAATAAAATGGTTTTCAAGCTGAATTCAAGCACAACTGAATTTAAATATTCTAATTATTCCATCCCTTCTCCAATTTTAACACATTCATTAATTTTAAACAATGTATAAAGTTTTTTTCACTGTCTAGCTGTTGCCCGAGAGTAAGTGTTTTGATTTCAATGTTGAATATGTTGAAGAGATGTCCATGATATTGTCAAAGTTCTTTATGCATTGAATTTCAGTAATAATTTAAAATCTGTCAGGCAAAATCATACGAACTGCCGTAAGTATTAGTTAGGAACATTTTATCATAAGAGGCTGCAGAAGTATTAAAATTATTTCCATGTTTGTCATAAGATAAGACAAAAAAGAAAATTCATCCCAGTGCTGGATTACGTGCTGTACTATTTTCACACGCACCTCTTGAACCATAACTCGAGTTCCGTAAAATATATTTATGCTATTGCTAGAAAAAAGCAAGCACTGTCATTCATAATTAATATGTCAGTATGTGGTATTTAAAATTTAAATTTCTACAGCTATATTTGTAAGGATAAAAAATAAATCAAAATAAATATTTCGTAATTAAGTTTTTATTTTTATAATAATTTAAAATTATTTTAAAAAAATAATTTACCTACACTTCAAGTATTTATTAAAATTACTTTTAATAAATACTTTAACACTTCTTAAAGTCTTACCTAGTCCAACGAAACAAAATAAATTCAAATGAATGCTTAACGTATGACTAGTTTTTTAACATTACTTCAGTTATTACTTAAAACAACCTATCAAAATTAATAACAATTATAATGTTACAAATACATGGTGAAATACACGAGTTTATGATGCCTTATAAGAGATGTAAATAGATGTAGATAACATGAAATTATAATAGTCTAAATCTGTTTCGCGCTGTTCGCTGTACATTCCTATTGCTCAAAAAAATCATTAGATGGGTATCCTTAATTAGTAAAAGCTAGATAAAAATCTTTAGATGTCTTGAGTTTAAAGTAATCTACCATATTCACCTGTAATTTTTTTATTTGTCTATTATTTAAGGGAATTTTGTTGTAGATATAGTTAATATTTATTTGTTGAAGCTATCTTCAACCATTTTTAACTATTATATTGGTTATAATTAAGCTTATTTGTGATTTCAAACATTTTCGTCCCTTTCTTATTAAAAAAGAAAGTATCAAATTTGAAAACACGACAGGTGTAAATCAACAAAGACGAGGAAAGGAAAAAAAATCAGATAATATTATTGAAATTAGTAACCGATAGACATAGTTACCATATTAAGTTGAAATGGGAGTTTAGCGAAAGGATTACGTTTTATTGCAACTAAACCGAAAACCCTATCTTTATTAACACAATTAACATATTTTTAGGATCTTCCAATTGAATAGTACTTAAAATTACAGTCTGTTAATTGCAAGGACAACAAATATGATTACGAAGCAATCAGGGGGAGGGGGAGCGAATCAAATGGGGGACGCATCCCTCAACATATTATTGGGAAAATCAGTTATCAATACTATACTCCTAATATTATTGTGGATAACGGATCTGCCTGTTGATAAATTACAAATTAAGATATCTTTTGAAAAATCAAAAAATAAAAATACAATGCATAAATGAATTGTTGTAAAAATTTGAAATGCAGGTAACTAAGTAAACAATAACTTAATTAACGTTGTTATGCAATGCAAAATTATTTTAAAAAGCACGCCATTCGTTTCAAGTCGAACGGATGGTTTGAAAATAAAAAGCAATCAAATCTTTTCGTATATTGATTTTTTTTTAATATTTTCTTTTTATTATTAAAAAATTGTCGTGTTTTGTGATATTCATGCATAAATATTTTATGTTGTTGTGTCTGCTTCTTATTGAAAATATTCTATTCAAAAATTGTATACAGAATTTATTGAATTATTTACTTTATATTTTTTTAAAATCTAACTTAAGGGAACCGAGACTTTTTAACCTAAAATATTAACAAAAAATTTCTAATAAGTAACTTTTTGGAAAGTAAAATAAGATGAAATATAGGAACTACAATAAAAAAAAACGCAATACAAATGAAATAATACTTATTTTTCTGAAGAAAATAACTATATTTTTGTTTAATTAGCAAATGAAAACTTAAATTACAGAAATATTTTTATAAGATTTTTTAAAGAAATTAATTATAATTTTTTTTGATTTTATCTTTTATTTTCAGTTTGATACATATTACCTAAAAAATATTCCTAAAATATTTAAAACTAAAAAAATGTTTAAAATTGCCTAAAAAATTATTTCAGACATGCTTAAAATCAAAAGAAGTATTATCAGGAGAACATTTTGTTTTGTAGAATAATTTATTTTTTTAAAAAAGTTTTTTTTTAATTCTTTAAATATCTAAGTTTTTTCGCAGTAAAGTCAATTTTTTATCAGTCTTTTTTTTATGATACAGCAGATTTCGAAAAATATTTTATGTACACTATGTAAAGAATACTATTTTTATTAAATGAAAGAAAAAAATTATTCTCATTAAAATAAATTTATTGATCAGATGAACGTTAAAAAGTTTTCACCGGCAAATAGATATGAGGTTAAAGTTCAAGTACCGTGTGGTTGAACATTGTAAGCTTCCGTGGTTGATGCTGGATTTTTTACGATACTTGATACATTAGTCTCCTTGTGTCTCCCGCTTGATTCAAAATTACGGTGACAAGGAGATGATAAGTTACTGTCCGCTCAATCGCAGGTGTCCATCTGATTTGAATTGGTTTCAGATAAGACTTATTCCAAGCAGTAAAGAAAAGCATGGGTTCAAAGTCCATCTACGTTAAAATAACCCAGGAAAATTTTCTTGCCTTTTCTTAAAAATATCCATTTCTTTTTAATCTACCATATTATCCACAGTTTTTCAAGCAGTGTGAAAATAAGACTACATTCTAAAACAGTTCTTCTCTAGATTACGGTCAGCGACCGGCAAAAAGTGTTCTAGTCATTGAATGTAAAAATAATTTTAATTGGAATGTAGAAATAATTGAATTCTACCACCCGTAAATTAACATTATGCTCGTAAAAGTTATCTTCAGTTCGGGCCTTTACGTTGTTTGAGAATCAGGCGAATCAAGGCGAATCATGAAACAAGGCGAAATAGCGTAGTGCTGCTATATATCGAGGAATCAGAGAGTTGCGGGTTCAAAAACATAAAGACTGTACGAGAGAGATGTTTTTACAACATCCGGTCCGTTGTTGTTGTAGTTGTCATTTATGTCGCACTAGAGCTGCACAATGGGCTATTGGTGACGGTCTGGGAAATATCCCTGAGGATGATCCGAAGACATGCCATCACAATTTTGATCCTCTTCAGAGGGATGGCACCCCCGCTTCAGTAGGCCGACGACCTGCACGCGAAGTAGAGCACTTTACAGTAGAACAGTTTAACGAGGACCAATACCGCACACCCTCCGTCCCTACGCAGACTGATCCAAGTGATCACCCACCCGAACACTGACAGCAGCCAGTAATGCTTGACTTCGGTGATCTGCTGGGAACCGTGTCTTAACGATCAGTCCACTGCGGGACACATCCG
This sequence comes from Parasteatoda tepidariorum, assembly GCF_043381705.1. Taxonomy (NCBI): domain Eukaryota; kingdom Metazoa; phylum Arthropoda; class Arachnida; order Araneae; family Theridiidae; genus Parasteatoda; species Parasteatoda tepidariorum. Next base: position 28,106,732 of record NC_092205.1, on the reverse strand, counting down.
GTCCGAATCCGGGACTTTTGTGCCTGTAGCTGCAATCCTCATGTAAAAGCGTGTATGTACACTTCAGAATTGATTTAGAAAGATCAATGGAACTAAGTTTGCTGAAATTCGTTGAAATTACGGGTACTGTTTTTTTTCTCAATGAATGGAGATGTCCATATAAATTAACGACCGACTTTACGAATGTTAAGAAAATTTCTTAGGGTGCATAAAGTTCTGATCTAAAATTTTCCTCATCTATTATTTATCATACATCTTCTGATAAGTAATTTATTAAATCCTTTAAAGAGTTTAGAGTTCGCCAAATAACTTTGTATAGTTAAAAAAATTTATATTCTTGAAATGGTACCGTTTTCAATAAGCGAGTAATTTTTCATTTCGATACAAAACTGTACACATCTTCAGACAGAGAAGCAAACTATTTATTACATGGGTTTTTTTCCCGACTCTGAAAAAGAAGTAAGAATAGTTATTATTATTTTTATCATTCAAAGGGTTAAAACAATTGATTTGATCGATGGCAAAATAACTATCATCAATAGATTTACAATATACCTCATTATTTTTATAAACGAAACTGCAGACAGGTTTTTGAAATGCCCCATTGTCTCACTATGGAATATTTTTAACAACCTGGAATGAAAATCGTAAATTGAACAAATGAAACACTAAAAGAGAATAAATAAGCACGCAAAATTGTCACGCAGTATCATGTGGAGCAGTTTCAAATGGTGAGTTTTTAGTCATAAATATCTAAAAAATACAGCCTCATTAAATGGACGTCACGTTGCTTTTTCTAATCATTTTTATTGGCCGTTATAAAGAATTATATTCGAGTACACCTGCATAAAACACTTAAATTGGGGAACTTCTCTACATATAGATCTTTTTATATAAGTAAAACCTCCTTTTGTATAACAATTAAGAATGAATTTAAATAAATGTGAACGTCATGAAAGAATAGCTTATAATTAGAAATGAAACGGTTTTATTTCAACATATGACTTGCAAAAGATAAATGGCTACTACTGTCACTAACATGATATGATTTTATACTTATCAATAGTGAAGAGTCATTAATAAATATTCAAATCAATATTGATATCGTGGAACTGTATTTTTATTTTAAAGTGTCATTTGCTTGGGTAATTATAGTTCGCTTAATCAAACAATTTAAAAAATGTAAAAGTTTATTTAAAAATTCTTTTACTGTATCAGCCATTGTAGGACAGAGAGGTTATGGAGGTTAAGGCTACACAATTTCGTGAAGAACGGAATGAATACGGCTATGGGGTCAGCATTGCGAACAGGTAGCCTTTACTTATCGAACATACTGGCACCTATTCTTATGTTATAATCAAATATTCATTTGTGGTATACAATAGCACAAGCACCTAACTTGATAACTATGAAAGTAATTGAAGTTTTAAAAATAACAAACCAAGCACGCAGTCTTTCCCTTCTAAATAAGATAAATTTAGTGTAATTGTCTTATAAACAACAAGTCAAATATTAAATAAAGAAGATACTAAATTTTCGTAGCAATTATTGAAATTTAACAGTTGGGGAAATTAAATTTTAAAAAATTTATTTATATTGATGGTATTACTTAAAAAGTGTAAAAGCATCATTTTAAGTAGAAAAGGGTGCAATCGCACTGAAATTGTAAGAAGAATATTTATTTAAAAATGCTTCTAGATAAATAAAATCTTTAAAAATATTCTCTGGCTAGGTGGTTTCAAGCCGACAGTTCAGTGAACTACTGAACCATAGCGGTTCAAAAATTTAATATATAATTAATATACTAAAACTTCTTATCTGTTTTGAATGCTCTTTTTTGTTCCTACGGATATTGAATTTTAAAAATTATTTAGGAACTCTAGTTTGACAGGTAAAAAGTGTATTACTGCTTCTCACATACGATATTTTGTAAAAACGACTGAGCTCCGCTCAACTAAATACGAATAATAATTTACTTTGCAGTACGTGAAAGAGGAAAACTTTTTAAATGAACGGATTTTATTACTAATTATTTCGCAAGATTCCGTTGAACACCAAAGAAATATGCATTTCTCCCAAGACACAATACCACGTAGACCGCAATTATCAAATCACCCTCTAATCTAATTGCCCTTTAATTTAACCTTTATGTATAACCTACTAATGCAGCCTCTTTTTTAAAAAAATAAAAGCAGATTACAAAGCCACGTTATTTTTTAAAAACAAACAAATAATTAATATAATACATACATAATGATAATTAATAAAATGATAATCAATATTATAATAATTAATATAATAATAATCAATATAATAATAATATATACAATAATACATATATACATTGAATAAGGTTTACACGAAATTTGAAGAAAAATGAAATTTCAGAACTTCGTCAAAATTTAGAAGAAAAAAAAGCCTACAACAGCACATTTTCAGATATGAGGCTACAAGTCAGCAAAAAATCCCAATTCTGCTGATAATAGTTTTTGATAAACCAGATTTTTCATGGTGTAGAAAGATGTATTTTCACCTTTGACTCAACTAGAGTGTAATATTTTCATGTCTGAATGCTTTTAAAATCTTTTTTTAAAAATGAGCAAAATTTCATACCTTTTTCGATCAAATATTTTTAAAAAAGATTTCTTACTCCAAGCACATACTCCAAGCACCAAAGATTTTCTTACTCCAAGCACGGCGAAATTTTTCTGAAACGGCAGTGGTGGTGAAGACAGCATTTTTTCCCCACATGCTGGTTTTTTGTTCTTTTCTTCTTCTTTTTTTTGTTCGCGAAGAATTCTTGTCTTCTTATGTAGTTAATTTAACATTAATAAATGATTTATAGAAAACAAAAACAAATATTTATTGATAATATAAATGTGCTGTAATTTACTACATTCACGTATATTTCGCATGAATGATCTACGAAAATTTCTTTACATTACCAACTAAAACAAACATAACCATTGTTGCCATTCAACCCACTTGAACCTTTTACCAAACTTTGATATCAAAGTCGATATTTTACAGCAAGGTAATTAAAAAAGATTAAAGTTTATCTAATTCATGGAATTTCACTTACAAATCTGTAATCTTCATCGCAATTTCGAAAATAAAGATAAAAATAATAATATTAGATAAAATTTAGTGAAATAATCTTAAAGTTCACACAAATTCTTAAAAAAGAACTGATCTTGATAAAAAAAAAAGTTTTCTCGGTCGTCAATGCGAGTATAGCGTGCTCGATTTCATTATGAAGATCTTGAAAAACAGGAAATCTCCATAAACCTTTCCTTGTAGAATTATAGTTTTTATTTTGGTCGTATCGGAATCATTTTCGGGTGAGTACCCATTCATTCTTAAGCCCATGATTAAGAAAAGTTCTTTATGTGGGTAATAATCTTATTGAGTACACCATTAAGCATAAATATAGCAATCGTTTTGTATGACTGTGCTCTTTAAAAGGAAATTTTTTGCAGTTATGGGTAGTAAGGAATGATTAAACCCTATTAATGAAATCGTTAAAGCTGTTAGAGAAACAAACTATAAAACACCGAAATAGCTTAAAAATGAGATATCGACATGCATTATTAAGTCGATTGTTAACACATTTCGGCTCGGAATCCTTTTAAAAAAAACGATCTTTTTTCTATAAGAAAATTAGAAGGAAATGTCTTGCGTTATTAAAACTTTAAGTTCTGGCAACAAATAAGTTTAAATTTTGACCCCTTTTAGATCAATTTTGACAATTTATGATGTTGCCGACAGCACTTTGTAGAGGTCAGGGAATTGGTATTGCATCAGACAGGTTCTGGGTTCGAATCCAGAACAAGACATGGATGTTCTTTCATTCTCTATACTATCCGTCCTTACTGGTCCCGCAGTGGACTGATCTTTAAGACACGGTTCCCAGCAGATCACCGAAGTCAAGCATCACTGGCTGCTGTCAGTGTTCGGGTGGGTGACCACTTTGATCAGTCTGCGTGGGGACCGAGGGTGTGCGGTATTGGTCCTCGTTAAACTGTTCTACCGTAAAGTGCTCGACTTCGCGCGCATGTCGTCGGGCTACCGAAGCGGGGGTGCCATCCCCTCTGCAGAGGATCAAAATTGTGATGGCATGTCTTCGGATCATCCTTAGGGATGTTTCCCAGACCGTCGCCAATAGCCCATTGTGCAGCTCTAGTGCGAAGTAAATGAACTACAACTACAACAACCGTCCTTACTGGGGGAGCAACGTATGCCCACCTAATATGGTGCCCCTGAGAGAGTGGTCAACAGATATGCCCTAATATGGCTGAATTGACGAAATGTCAACCCAGGTGGGCATTGGAAAAAAATTATGTTAAATGAGCCCATTTAACAACAAAAAAAGTTTTTAATAGTGTCTAGGTATTTACTATTAAAAATAAGAATATAAAGTTTAGATTATATGGTTACTTGATAATGTTCTTAAGAAAAGGACATCATATAAATTAGTTATATTACTCAGTGAAAGATTTCTTGAAAAAGTAATTGAGTATAATCTCCTATTAGCGAACAAAACCATGTCATTATTTTAACAAAAATTAAATTAAGTATTTTAAACTTATTTATCTATCCATAAAATATTTTTTTAAGTATTTAAGTTCATTCTTTTGTTTTTTATGAAATGTTTCTGAAAAAGAATTTACTTTTTTATCTATGAAATGTATGATTGCTGATAGTTTTTTTCCATAAATTATTTGCTTAATAAAATCTGATGTCTTGAAATTCAATTAAAAAAGTTATAGTGTAAATTAATTCAAATGGTAATGTATATTGCTTAACTAGTGAATATTTAGTGCATATAACATAAATATCAGAATAATTTGGAAATAGCAACTGTTAACAGTCCTATCTTTTGAAAAGTGTTGTATAGTTGGATCTGAAATCAAACCAAAGTTGATTTTTAAAACAGAAGTGGTACGTAGCAGAAAGAAATATTCACATGATATGAAAAAATAAGTACGACCACTTTTTTCATATGTATACCACTTTTTGTGACCAGGTATTAATTTGTTAAGTAAAACCTGGGCTTCTTCCTAGCAGAATATTTAAGTAAATTTTTTTTTGTTATTTGTTCAAAATATAAAATTATTGGCTTCTTAAATAGTTAATTTAACAATAATAAATCATTTGTAGAAAGCAAAACCAAATATTTTTTGATAATATAAGCTTACGCGTAACTACTCGCACATTTCGTATCGATGTTTTACAATCCCTTTTTATATTACAAACCAAAACAAGCACAACTGTTGTTGCCATTCCTATCTTACAAATGACTGCACCTACATTATAAACGTCGACTTTTCATTAGAGATATTTTCCCGATTTTAATTATAGCAAATTAGTTTGGGGGGAATTCAAATAAATACTAAAGACATTTGTTTAACTCTAGGAAGCAGAAGGTTAGGTCCAAGATGTATATTTTAAGGCAGGAATAGTTTAGCATTTACAAATATATATACTACATTTCAATATTTCTACCTCTGTGCAAAGCTTAAGTAAAAGCGCAACAAGAAGATTTTAACAATGAATACAAAACAAATAACATGTAACAAAAGCAGTGATTAATATATCAATCAACTGGAGCGTGAGTGCCTTTGACATCATTTAAAGAAAAGAGCATAAACTATATCGACTGATGACAGAATGGAATGAGAAAAATTATAACTTTCAATCAAAGCTGTTCTTTTCCTTTTAATTCCTTTCTTTCCTGATAGGAAATCGATAAGATGTTCGCTAGAAAGATTGAGTTTATCGATAATGCGTTTAAAACATCGATAATCTAAGCTAATGTACTTTATTGAAGGCTTGAATATGTTGGAAGGTGAAAAAGCTTAAAAAAAGTAGTTAATTCATGATGTTTAGTTCATTAGTGTCAAGATTTTTTTTTTTTTTATAAGCATGGTTCTAAAATGCATCATAAGGATGAAAAATATTTTTTTTCAACGCAATTATTTTTAAATATATCTACCCTATTTTCTTTGCGTCGAACTAACACAAGTCTTCTATTAGGCATTCCTGTTTTTGATTTCTGTTTTCGTTTTCCTGTTTTTGTTTTTGATTAGGCATTCCTGTGTTTGAAAAGTGAGAGATCATGCTGTCTAAAACATGATCTCTCACTTTTCTTCATGAAACTTCGCCACGTTAGCATTGGTCCCCCTTTTTCTTTTTCCGTCAGGTACCCATGCGCTTATAAATTTTGCAGGGTTCGCTTTTCTTAGTCCGAGGCATTCTTCTCTTATGATTCCATTTCATGATTCGTCCTTATGATTCAGGACCATTTTTCTTTTATGATTTATTCAAAGGTAAAAAGATGTTAGCTATTATTAAAAAGTTTTAAATGCTTAGGTATGATTTGCTTCTAATTTCGGTCAATGGCTGTTTGTTATTCCCTTGAAATATCTAATTTTTTTATTTCCCAGTTTTAAACGAAAGTAATTATTTGTAAAGTCGCGAAGTTCTCAAATATTATAAGTGATTTGAATGCCTTGAAAGTGAGGCAAAAAATCACTTCACGGGTCATTGCGTCAGAAGAAACTTTGCTATGGTTGGAGAAAATTTAAAAGCATACAGAATTTTAAAATGTAAATCAAAATATATTATTTTAAATACATGTATTTTTATACTATATAATTTTATGTAATATAATTTTGTATAATATAATTTTATATGTATAATTCTATACATAAACCGATAAATAGTTTTTAATAATTTTTAAAAAATGGAAAATTACAAGAAGCTGATATTTCTAGGTTATCAATCTTTGATTCAAAGCTTGGGTTATTATTACATGTATGTGAGAATCCAGTAGATTATGAAAAAACTTGCACCCCTAAGAACTCTCATATTAACATTCAATTAAAAATGAAAGTTTAGACTGATAAATCTACATTATAATTTCATTCAAATTTAAAAATAAACAAAACGAACTCAAATGTTTTTAAAATAAATAATTTTGCAAGAAAAAAAAGAATTTATTACAGTTTCAAGGTACCAAGAAAGTTAAAACCTAATTTCAGCTTTTGTTAGTGGACTGATTTAATAGTACATTTTTAATACCAGTCAGAAAATAACACGTGCACAAGCTCTTATTTTCAAGTTTTAAGTATAAAAAGAAAAATGCAGGCATTACACGTGATCGCTTTAAACTCAGTTATGAAATTTAAACGTATTGAATTATTCATAGTCTGGAAGTCGTATAGAAAACTTTTGTATATATTAAGATAATTTTGTTCAACTCTTCTTGACTCGGCTGAAAACGCAAATTTATATTTAACTAAACAAACAAAAGTAATTAATCCATTTATTATTTTTAATACCAGTTAAAAATGAATATAAATAAGAGTTCTATTATGAGAAGCACTGATTAAACATGGAACAACTTTTACTTTTCATGCATGAAATATTAATAACTTTTAAACTTTTAGTCCAACTGATTTGGGAATTTTATATATTCAATTCTGAGTAATTAAATACATTAGAAGAAATGTCTAATTTGCTTTTAAAAATATTTAAGCTTTTCTGTTTTGAATATAAAACATTTTGAACTAAAAACTATAAAAAAATTTATTATTACTTAAAATTTTTGCTTATATATTCGCATAACTACCAGTGTAATGCTTCAAATTTAGCTAGTAATAATGGCCTATAGCAGTAAAAGTTTATTCTTTTCTTTAAAATAGTATGCAAATATTTGGTGGTTACAAAAATTAAAACTAATGAAGCAATGGTAAGTGATAAAATTTTTTCAATATTTTTCATGAAATTACCATTCAAATCAGATTTAGTTAAGAATCAGTTTTTTGGCTGAAGGCTTGTGTAAGTCGTAGTAGTTTTTGGCAATTTTTATAATTATATATATATTTTTCAGCCTGTTCATGTATCATGAATTTCAATATTATACTACAGTGAAACCTCTCTGGAGGTAATACTCTGTGTCTTCCACAGAAAAATGTTCGTTAAAGGAGGTTTGGTCGTTCTTAGGGGTTACCTTTATTGATTTCAAAATGTTATAGAATTTACATAATTTTTCGCAAACGATTTTAATTTTAGTTAGTGTCATTTTCTTGGTTCGTAAATGCCACTCGTTTTGGCGTCATGAAAACCGGATCGATGGTTTAAACGTAGCGTCAATAAAAGTGATCCCTACTAATATAATTATAAAAAAACAAATTTACCAATTATGAATGATATAACTATTTTCAATAAATAAATAAACAATTATGTTTTTGTTTAAGTTTGCATTTAATTTTCTATCATCAAAATTAGCTAGCTTTAAAAGACTGGAAGAGGTTTGTATGTTTGAGAGTTAGCTTTTTCAAACAGAACTTTTTTTTCTAATTTAACTTTCAACTTTACAAATAAAAATCATTGAATAGTATCGTCTTTAGTGCACTCTGACTACTGCATATTTTTTGTGTTTATTTATTTGCACATTTTCGCATTTGTTGCAGAGGTTTGCTCGGTAGCTAGGAGAGGTTTTGATGGCCTCTAGTTCAGGTTTTCGTCAACACAAAATCTATGGAAAAAATTTCGTGACTTCCAAAAGTGGTCGTAAACAGAAGAGGTCCCTGCATAGAGGAAGTCCTTCCTGGAGGTTTCACTGTGTAAATAAAATAAACGATTAAAATTAAGATTGCTAAAATCTGACAGGCAACTTTTTTTAAATTGAATCATTTCAAGTTTTAATATTTAAATGAAGCATTTTTAAATAAATATTCTTCTTATAATTTCAGTATGATTGCACCCTTTTTAACTTAAAATGACGCTTTTACACTTATTAAATAATACCATCAATATAAATAAATTTATTTTATTCAATTTTACCAATTGATAATTTCAATTATTGCTACGAGAATTTAGTATCTCTTTTATTAAATATTTGACTTGTTATTTATAGGAAAATTACTCTAAGGAAAGGAAAGACTGAGTTCTTGGTTTGTTATTTTGAAAACTTTAATTACTTTCAGAGTTATCAAGTTAGATGCTTATGGTATTGTACAACACAAATGAATATTTGTTTATAACGTGAAAATATTTCATTACATATAACCTTGCTAATTACTACCTCTTTAATATAATTTTATGTAATCAATGTCGAATTATTAGTTTGTGTGTCAACTATATTTGCTTTATATATTGCTTCCACATAATTGGGCTAAAATACTTTGCAGAATTGTTTATGATTTAAATAATTGTATATTAGAATATTAATTTTATTTTGAATAGTTAATATCAATGTGGATATAATCTTTAATTTAATTATTATTTTAAAAAAAGGCAACAATATTCTTATTTCCCTTCACAATTTCTTTCCCTGGCATTTCCTTGTTTGTGAATGGTTACTCTTCATGTTGCTTTCGTATTGTTATCATTTTAAACCAAACATTCTTTTCTTCTGGTGCTTTTTTGTGTATGAGAATTCTCTCATCGCCTGTTTAAGACTAACTATAATTTATCTTTTAATATCTCCCTCAAGAAAGTTAACACCTACTGTCCATCTCTGATCTTAAGGTAACTTTAATCCTTTGTCGGTCATAAGCGAGGTTTCTGGAACATTCTTTTTTGTTTTGTGTCACCGGTTCGGCAGACCCAATTTTGGAATTAGTTTCACTGTTTTCTTGTCAAATTTGGCTTATTTAAATTAAATCTTGAACACTCATAGGATGCACAGTTGTTTTCCCGAGTCAACCATTTTTGGTTTCTGCACCAATGCAGCTAACATAATAGGAAAGGCATGATGTCATAGCGTTAATCAACATTCAGTATATTCTTGTCTTCACTAATTTCAATTTCTTCTCTGGGATTTCTTTCCACATACTTGATGGCAACTTAAGTTGCTATACCTCCCTTGTTTTGTATGTGCTGGTGTGTGTTTTTTGTTTTCCCAATGAAGATTAAAATAAATGTTTTCTTTTATTTGTAAAAATGCTCTCCAGTGATCATTTCTTATGTCCCTTATTTCGCTGTAATATGGGTGAGTAACGAATTGTTTTTTTTAACTTAAGTATTTCTTGTTTTTCAAACTGATATGTTCTGTCGGATCTGGCGGCACTTGCTTTGTTTCTACACTATACTTTAAAATTAATTGTTCTAAATTCTAAAGTTTTTTGCCGATGTTTTTACTCTTTGTCTTTTCGGCCATTTAATGTGTAACCTTCTTTCAGTAATTCTTATTACCCACACCCTAAAATATGGTTCCGTGACCAGGATGAAAGAGAAAGTTCTAGAGATATCGGTTTTTACCGACAAAGGATTAAAGTTACGTGAAGGTCAGAGATGGACAGCAGGTGTTAAGATTCTTGAGGGATCTGTTGACAGCTAAATTAGAGTTAGCCATAAGCAGGAGAGGAGAGAATTCTCATACATAACACAGCACACAGTTATTCCGACGAGGAAAGAATATTTTTTTTTTAAGATGGTAACGATATAAAGGCAACATCGAAAGAAAACATTAACAAATAAGGAAATGTCAGGGAAAGAAATTGGGAAATAAAATGAGAATATTGTTATCTTTTTTTTATAAGAATTAAATTAAGGATTAATCCACATTTATATTAACCATTCAAAATGAAATTAATATTTTATAAATAAGCAATTCTGCAAATTATTTTCCTCAATATTGTAGAAGCAATACATAAAACAAATAGTTTAGTTGACACACAAACTAATAATTCGACATTGATTACATGAAATTACATTAAGGAAGTAGTAATTAAATTTTAACTAGGTTATGTGTCATAAAATATTTTTACGTCATAAACAAATATTCATATGTGGTATACAATACCACAGTGTTCAATGTGAAAAAATATTTTTTCAGACAAGCCATTAAAAATTTAACACCACTCTAAAATGGCTTTAAAAGGAATGACGTAGGTGGGAAAGAATAAAAAAAATCTTAAAAGCTTGATTTCTTTACGCTTAATCATTGAGCACACACTAAATGCTGCTATAATGTCAATGCTCACCTTAAAGGGAACATATTCTCCAAAAACATTTTTTTGCAGTTTATATTAAACGTTTTGCACTTAGAAGTACTAAAAACTTTGCTATAAAATGATTTTAAACTTTATTTATTGTATATGCATTAATTTCTGAATTTAAAAAATGTAACTTTGTGAAGAAAATTTGAGAAAAATATTTTTGAAAACAAGCAAAAGCTCATTATGAGAAAATATTAGGTTTCAGCAAATGAAAAAAACTGGTTAAAATATAATATTCTTATCAAGTATTTCCAAAACATAAGATAAGTTCCTTAATACAATAGCATCATTTTTTTTTAAAAAAAATTGGAGAAAATTATAAGATTATGTTGTGAAGGGAAGTGCGATTGTATCTTTCCCGCAGCCATACATCTATAGCAGTGAAACGGATTTACAGTAAAATAGAAAGAAAGAGACGGTTTTTGAATTGACGGTCGAAACTCAAGCGAACCTTAAGAATAAATACAAGTAAGCTTTTTTTTTTATATATATTTTCTATTGGTAACTAGGAAAACAAAAGATGCTATTTTCTCATTGAGAATAAAGTATAGGCTTCATATTTACGAAGTAGACAATAAAATAAAAAGAATGGAAATTAGAGTTTACTATTAGAAAAATTTCTCACACCATTCGTTAAAAGCGAGCTTAGTTTCACAGAATTTTATTTAATAAATGTTTTAAATACACTGTAAAAAAGTTCACGCATATGTGTTACGATTTTGGGTGTTGAGATAAACTAAATAAATGTTGAACTATAGAACTATAGTTATCATGGAAAAAATTGCATAAAATGAACAAAATAATTGTTTGAAATGCTAATGCGAATATATTACTAAAAATGTGCTTCTTTACTATACAATCAAAAAGTTTGCTTAAGCATTACACAAAATTTTATCCAACCTTAACACACTGATAACAACTAGTTTACACCAAAGGGGTAAAGTAGTCAAACACTAAGCAATAATTATTGGTGTAATGATACATTAAGGAGACTTTTTGGAGTCCTGAAGCATTAGAAATATTCCTTTACACTACTTTTGATCTGACCATTTTTCATGTTCGTTAATTCTAAAGATAACTCAGCTTTTAAAACACTAAGCGAAATAATAATGACATAAAGTTCCAGACCTCGGGGTCTTAAGGACTGGATACAATACAGACGTAATTTTTCAGACATCACTCTGTATTTAGAACACTAAACGATAAAGTGGTTTTAAAACATCTTAATTCGGGCAGCTTTAATTTAATAACCACCATAATAAATTCATAAAACCCGTGTGACAACCTGGTGAAAAAGAACTGTTGACTTTTAACATTTTTTCAAAAAAGACTTATTTTAAAAAATGCACTGAGGGATTTAGGCAAATGGGTGACATCACGTTGCGAATTTATTTGGATACACCACATCATTCTTTAAATAGTTNATATATATATTAGAAATTTGTACAGATTTTAGATTGTATCGTTAATTTCAAATCTGTAATCGGTTTCTCTATCTAAGCTACAGTTTTTCTGAAATGATATTTTATACATATACATAGAAACCATGCCCGGAAATGTCCTCATACGTCACTAGAGGATCTTCCTTATTATAAACTATTTTTTGTGTTCTTCTGAACATTTTATCATAGGTATCTAGCCGCATACAACGACATTTCCAGGATTGGGTTCCGATGCAATATGATGAATCCTAACTCTCCCAAAAGTTTGTCACAACATTTACAGGACCCACTGTTACATGCAAAGTTTTTACACTCTTACATTTTGACAAAAAATTGACTGAAATGTCATTTATAAACACCTGTAGCATTAAGAGCAAAACTATTTTTAGATTTTAAATCCCTACCTCAAAATCAGGCATGATCAAGTATTTGTATAAATGCAGCAAAAAATTTCTTCCCCAGTGTGTAGTTTATAACGTTTTGATTTTTATTACAATACCACTTGTTTTATTGTCTTATAAGAAATAATCAACAAAGCGAAAGATAAACCCACACATCATCCTATTTTATTAATTTCCCACTCCAGCAGCTCCGATTCTCACCTATGAAGTAACGAGCGACCTGAGAGCTAATAAATTATCTTCTCAGAGATGTTTTATTCTTTCCTTAACGGCTAAAAGAGTCCGTTAATCTTCCGTGAACAAATCTAACGTTTTGGATCTCGAATTACGAGGCCTGTCTTAGTCTATATTTTCTGTTTCTTACAATGTTATTTCAGATTAAATAGAAGGCTTCAGATTCGGTAGTTTGAAAAGTGTTCTTGTTGTTGAAGCTATCTTCTGAAACTGGGTAATTTTCAAACTCTGATGACTTTAATTCGCTGTTATGTTTAATGAATCGTAAGTAAGAATGTTTCTTTGTACGTTGTCGAATAACTTTCTTCCAGAGATTAGTTTTTATTTTAAGCTCAATTCGGTCTTTAAAGTAATTCGGAATACTAAACAGGGTATAATTTGATTCTTTTTTTAAAATTTTCTGTCGAAAGAATTTTATTAAGAATAAAAGAATTTAAAATAGACAAATCAAGCTAGAGAGGGAGGATAAATTTGATGTTGAACAAAACAAAGTTAATTTGATTGAAGGAATTAAGATCTTTTAAATATCTTTATTGCATTTAGATATCAGACAACACATATTTCAAACCAAATTACCGAATGAAAATTAGGTTGATGTTGAACAAAGCAGAGTTAATTTGATTGAATGAATTAACATCTTTTAAATATCTTTATTGCATTTAGATATCAGACAATACATATTTCAAACCAAATTGCAGAAGGAAAATAAGATTCATGTTAAACAAAGCAGAGTTAATTTGATTGAATGAATTAAAATTTTTAAATATCTTTATTGCACTAGCAGATCAGACAGCATATACTTCTCATGCAAAATGTCAAATTTTTTGGGTAGATTTTGCCTAAAATGCCGAACGATGATTTTTTTATGAATGGATTCTAAGCAAAATAAAAAAAATGCTAAAACCGAAAACAAATGGGATACCTGCAAGTGACGTAGTGTGGATATCTGGATTCTGATTGGTTGTTGAAACGAGGCACTTTTTTTTTTGTTAGCAACTGTTCTTTCCATTATATTTTGAGTAAGCCAAGACAGCCAAGCATCAATTCTTTTAAATGATACATTCTGTATTGTTATACAAAGATTATTTTATAAAGATTTCTATTTTTCTACTATCTATTTCTTACTTAACACAAAGACCACCACGAAGCCATGCAGAACATAAACAAACTATTTATGCATCTAAGTTGCCAGGTACACAATACAAAAATATGTCAAGGTTACAATAAAGTACATTAAAAAAATTAAATACAAGTTAAATAAAAATGTAGGAGAGAAAGAATTATATTTCAATAAATTCGATGAGTGATATGGCATTGTGTTTAATTACCTTCACGTTAGTTAACACTTCGCATTATTTGGAGAAACTTAACTCAACTTTAACAAGCCATTTTGCAAACGATCAGCTGGCGCAGACGTCATAGGTCACATGTATGGGTATTTTTGATCTCCTTCTTCTCGAAGTGCAAGTACCCAATTCTCCAATTAGGTTCAAGGCAAATTAAAAAAGAACTTTGCACTTAATCCAAAAGAGCTTTTTTTAATAAAGCACCAAAAAAGTTTTTTTTAGTTTCATAGCATTGTGTAAAACATAACTTTTAACCCACCATATAAAAATAAACTTTTTAATTATAACGAAGAAATTTTGTTTCGAATATGAGCATCTAATTTATATACAACTTTTCTTCTCTGTAATTTACCTAATATTTCTTAAGAGCCTACATGTAAAATAAATTGCCTGAAAACATATTAATGCAAATTGTATGCTAAAATATCTTTTTCACATTCCTCGTCACTTTCAGAACTATTAACTGCACGCGCCCAGAATTTTTAAAAACACTCATCGAGTATCCCCTCTCACCCAGAAAATATCTCACGCCCTGTGACTTTTTCCGTCTCCTCCTTTCTATAAAAATCGATCTGATGATCGTGTGACAACGATCGGAATGAAAATTCATCCATCATTCTGATCTTCCATTCAAGAATGAAAAGGCAAGCAAAGATTAGAAAGGGGAAAAAATGCCTCTTCTTCGTTCCCATCTTTCCTTCATTAGTGGTAGAATACTTAAGGAAAAAATATGGCAAGGGTGAGCATTTGTCTGACGCAGGCAGACCAAAGATCAAACTCGCTGAAGCCACGTGGTAGAACTCAGTTATTAGCATGAGAGCAATTTTCTCTTTCACTGTTTTTAACTGCATCAACAAGAAAACAAAATGGTTTTTGGGATATCAGTTACATTTCACATAAGTTCCAGTTAAAATTATTTCCCTCCAATTTAGTTATTTCTTCCAATTCTTTCTGGATTGAATTGAAGCTTAGTGATTTTTTGAGTATCTTTCAAGCAAGTGCGTTTAAGATGCAATGACGTTCCAACTGTTTCATTTTTTTGAATGTGAATATTTGCTTCAACTGTGGTGGATATTTGGAGCCAGGAAAGAAATTCAACAGGCTCTGTTACGAAATGATCTCAGCTTGTTTATGTATGTGGGAAGTATAAGCACGTTTTAAAATCGGTGTTTGTTTAGATTTGGAACAAAGTTGAAGCAAATATTTACGTTTTGGCTAAACCGATTATCAGTTTACCATGTTACGTCCCAAAAGAATATCATGCGTTGTCTATTTCCTTATTACATAATAGTTTGAGCACTTCTTGCACTGTTCAGTAAATTGCGCTCAAATAATAAGCACGTTTTAAAATCGGTGTTTGTTTAGATTTGGAGCAAAGTTGTAGCAAATATTTACGTTTTGGCTAATCCGATGATCAGTTACCCATGTTACGTCACAAAAGAATATGGTGCGTTATCCATTTCACTATTGCATAATAGTTTCAGCACTTCTTGCACTGTCCAGTAAATTGCGCTCGAAAGTGAGTCAGACTTAATTATCTTTCCTGAGCCCCTAGCGGTAGTTTCTCTGTGAAATTAGTGTGATTTAAGTTAACCATTTAGAGATTGTTCTCTACAAATGTTTTTAAAGTCCAAGTACAGCTCCACTTGAAAACAGTAGCTTTAAATTGGGCTATGTTTTGGGGCTTATTGTTTTGGACAATGGTAAAATCAAGCCTTTCTTCAGTGTTTCGGTTTTCTTTTTTCGTATTTTAGTGGATAAATGGCAGAACGATTTTCAATGACTATTTATAAAATTTAGTCACACTATAGAGGGTAAACCACGAATTTTGGTCTTTATGTGAAAATTTTGTAAAAAGATTCCGTATGCGAAAGCTAAAAATTCTTTGTACAGCTCTGTTTCGATCTTTCAAAACTAATTACAGTTTCAAAACTAAGTACAGTTTACCTTCATAGTGTGTATGTTTGACGTTACACCTAGTGCTTCAGTAACAGTGATTCGCTCTCTCCAACATTATCCGTGTGGTTCAGGAGTTTTCTCCATTTAATGTTTATAATCTTAAGAAAAGGAAACAAAAATTAACGAAGGGGATGCTTTCTTCTTTCATGGAAGAGAAAAAACCTTATGTTGTATTTAAAAATGGATAGAAAGAGACGCAAGTTATGTTAACGGAGAGAAGAATTTGTTTTCTTCGTCTGCTCCATTAAGTCATTAATTAAATGAATCATTAAAAGGAGTTAGAGTTTTATTTTCTTCGATTGCTTCCATTAATCATGCTTTCCTTTTCTCAAGCAAAATAATTGACTGAAACGGACTTATTCTTTTGGAAAAAGTTTGAATGACAGTTAACATTGGGTTACGTTACTCCAATTAACATTCCGTTCTCCACTCTGGTATGCCTCTTTATTTTTAAAGTTGTGGTGTAATACCTAGCCGAATTTTGGTGCTGGAAAAATCGAAAAATTGCTTGAATAAATATTTTAATTTAAGTTAATATTAAATCATGCGTTCATACACATTTTAAGGCATTCAACTTACGAACATTGAAAATTGCGAAAGCTTACATAACGATCTCCTCAGATGCATTTACTACTTTCATGAAGTAAATTTCTGTATACGTTTAGAAACCGTCAGATGATTGATTGTCTACTATCGAACTCGTGGAGGTCAAAGCTTGTAGTCGTATCCCATGCAGCTGAACAATCCACAGAAATTAATTGTAACAAATACATATACAAATACATACATATCATAAAGATAATTATGCTCTGATAGGAAGGTTTACATAAATCTGACAATTATATTAAATAGTTTTATAATATTTGATCTCTGTCAGCATATGTTTTTATTAAAACTAGTTCATTTATAATTTTTATGTGATCGGCCAAGTGGCTGAGCGGTCAGCGTGCCTGAATGCAAAGCCACTGGTTGAGGGTTTGAATCTCGCTCAGGGCACGGATGTTTTCTGTTACTATTGGAGATATATATTCCATATTATGGCTTTTTGAAGCTCAAAAACCTAAATCTGTTGGGAAAAGGGTATGTATTTATTTAAAAAAATTAAATCTGTAAAAAATAAAGAAAAAAAAGTTGGGTTTAATTTTGCAGATTTTATTTTCTAATTATTCCTAACTAATATAAGAATATTGTGTTTCAAAACATTCAGGCTATATTTTCAACACATATGAAACTGATCATTAGATCAGAATGTATTAAGGATTACATTCTTTTTTAGGTAACTCATCAGTTAAAACAATATTTCATTACCTTATACATTAAACGTTTAAAAAAGAAAAAAGAAATGAATTACCCGAGTTAAAATATTTAGGAAAATAGAAGAACTATTACTTATGAAAGAATCAATCTTGTTAAGAAAAATAATTGTGATGATGACCTGCAAAATTATCTAATTTTATACTAATAGTTCATTACGTTATACTAATAATTCATTATGTTATGAATAAACAAGATAGATACATGATGTGCAGCAATTATAAAAAAACTTAATTGAGTGAAAATAAAATCAACTATAGTATTAAATAATCTTTACAAAAAATTGATCTTGTTAAAATTCAACTACAATATATATTTTTTGTTTTTAAGTTCAAAAAATCGTTTAAAAAACATTGAAAGAAAACTATCCATAATGTATGGTCAGAATTTTCAACTTCTTCGATAAATTTCAACTGCAGAAACGAGTGGAATTGTTTCACACACAAAATATTATTTGCCAACTTTTTTCATTTATTCTATAGTTAGCTTGTGAACCAAAACAATATTTATTCACCTCAAAAACCCACAGATAAAAAAATAATGCATCTGGATGCTTTAACTAAAAAAATAATACTTTATGAAAGTCCAATTCAAAGTTATGCTTTATAAGGTACCACTTTTTTAATTAAAGTTATGCTTTAATTAAAAAAGTAGTACTTTATAAAAGTTTCAGTCCAATTATGAAACATAATTGTGGTGATAAAATACGTACAAATATTAAAAATTAATAATTTTTAATATCATATGTTATGAAAATAGAAGGATTATTAAGAAATTTAATAAATAGAACCTAATTGCTTTTAAGAAAATTCGTCCACAGTTTGTAAAGAATTACAATACATTTCTCAAATGAAAATCCATTTGACACATTTCTTAAATTTAAAATCAGTTAAAATCTTTAAAAAAAAAGCCATTTAAAGCAAACTATCCATACGTTGCTTTAATTACTTCGATATTTTCCATCTAAATCACCGTGTAATTTTTTTACACAAAAGATAAATGTACAATCTTTTTGCTCAAAAGATATCCGTGTATTTTTATTAGGTGACGCAATCATAAATTGAATTAGCCGAAAGCTATACTTAGGCTAATTAAAACTCTTAAGTTAAGGTAAGAGAGAGAAAAAGAGGAATCGATTAAAGTGCCTTAATGGGATCTGACTAAGTTCTGGCTGTTGGCCAGCTACAGCAACACGGCTCACCTTGTTGTTCATTAAATTATTTACTTCATTGCTCGTTAAATATTCGCTACCAGAAAAAAAAACATAACAGATGAAACTTGTCGAGAAGTTTCACTAAAAGTTTAAGTAAGTATACTATAAAAGTTACCTTTCCACGTCATTAAATTACAAACAACAATTACTTTTATGTTTTCCACCCAAAAAATATAGTGAAATTGTTTTTTATTTGTCGCACGCAAAATTCAGTCAATAAAACATGAGAAATGATTTTTCCTCATACCTTCTGCGACCCAAGCTTTAAGCAATTTCCGAAAATGCAATTTTCTCTTGGAAATGAGAGCGTTATTCGGAGAACTTTAACTCATTTGCGCGATAAAATATTTAAAAAAAATCAATTAAACTTGATTAACTTTTTTGTTATTTTTAACTATCATATACAAAAAAGGATAAATTTCAATTTTCAGCATATTTTGCGCATTGTTTTATATTATTACGGTGTATTTCTTGACATTTTGGTCATAGAAAAAAATTAACTAGACTCAAATAATAAGCTACTTATGTACCATAAAACTATCCAAAATGCAATTTGAATCGAATTTCTAACTTGTGATTTTTAACCTTTTGACGCAAATGAGACACCAGTGTCTCTTTTAATATAGTTTTTTCACAAGCTCTAAATGCAAGCAAAATTATATATTGATATTTTTAATTACGAAAACCGTCTAACAGACATTAAAAAATCTGTTAGATTATCGAAATTGTATTTGTACTAAAATATAAAATCCAAAAAAAGTCGTTAAATTTTTTTTTTTCATTTATATTCAAAAATTTATAAACAATTGATTTTGTAAATGAAAGAAATTCCATTGGTGAATAACCGTTTCCAATAGATCTAAATAACGACAAATAACTGCACATTTGAAATATTATTCTTTGAAAGCGAGCCGTGGTTGAAGGATTTTACCTTTTAACGCGGAAAAGGGCATTGGTGTTTTATGTTGTATTTCTTATTCAAAAATTAATAAGTTGCTAAATATAAAATTTTTTCGCTTATTTTGATCTAAGTTAGTACAAAACAATGAAAAAATTAAGAAAAATTGGCTCAGAGTAAAAATTCTGCATTAAAGAGATAGTAATTGGCAATTTATAAATCTTAATTGGCAAAGACTCTTAAACTTAAGAGACTCTTAATTGGCAATTTATATTCTTTTTTCAACTTTATAATTATGAAAAAGGAAATGACAAGAATTTTTAAGATGTGTTGATTATTTAACATCATTGGTTTAAAAATAATTGAATTTTAAACAGTTATTTTAACAAAAGTTTTGAAGAAAATACAGAAGTATTTAGGAGAACGAGGGCTACAGTGAAATAAAGAAAAAGGTTCAGATGAAAAATGAGAGTTTTTATAGAAAAAATTCCAATAAGACTTTGCTTAAGGTTTTTCTAATCGTTTGTAACACGCAGAGATTCTAAAACAGTCAATTGATATTTTTGTCTCTCTTTTAGAAAAAATCCAATCTAAGACTACAAATCGCTTATGAGAAACTAATCCGAGGGCAATTTAAGAAAGTACATTGCAGCTCAAATCTTATGACTTGGAAAGTTTTATGAGATTTCCAAAATAGGCATCTTCTCTCACCAAAGTTAAAAAAACTTTTCCAAAGAAAAAAAAAACATTAAGAGAAAAAAAAGACTATCAAAAGAACTTATTTTTAAAGAAGCTTAACTTTATTCTTCATCTATTTTAAGAAAAATGTTTCATTTAAAGAAACATTATAGAGTATAAGATAAATGTCGCACCATTTCTTTTTTTTTGTTTCGTTTTTGCAACGTAAATAGAAGTGCTTTAGATTCGTTTGAAGCTTTCTTTTTTATGCGGACTGAAAATAATTTTAAACCACGAAGGAATATTTTAATAAAGCAAATTTATAATAAAATCTTTTGAATAATTCCTAATAAAGAAATATAAGTTTTGAGCTAATCACGGTGGAACTTTCACGTACGTTCGAGATTCGTACTTCTGCCATTCCATAGTGTCGGCACAGCAGCATTTTCACTAAAGTTTCTTGTGTGGCTAATTCTTTAAGCATCACCTCTATCGTATTTAACATAAGTATTGTATTGGAATTTGCAAAAAAAATAATCAAACGTTTCTGCTGTATTAGTCCTGCTGCATTATGTATATTTGAAATCAATTTTGTTGATCATATTTCGACACAGTTTTAAAATTTCATATTGTGACATTTTTGGGGGCTGAATTTTTTAACGCCACCAATATTATTTTTACAAAGAAATATTTTTTGCTAAATTTGAAGAAAAAAAAGCATTTACTCTGTATTTGTATTCATCTTCGATTGTGTTCATCTTCAATCTATTTCGTTGTTTCTATTTCTACATTATTCTAAAATTTTAAGTTGTTGTTGTTGAGTTATGCCTGTTAAGGCAGAGGGGTGCGATTGTTCTTGTTTTTCCAGCGCCATCTATGGCCAAGAATTCGACTTCTGCCACACCCATACGTCACACCCGTTTATAGGGCGGACGCATTTATACATCCACAGATCGTAATTTTGACCTGAATCAGAGAACGATCAATCTCCAATCCGGTACCCCAACAGGTTTTGATTTGTTATGGAAACATGGATACTTTGGCACTCGACAGATTCAACGTGCATCAGTCACCATTTACTACACGGGGAGTCTTCGGCTGGAGGGGTTCGAACCCACGAACTCTAGGACATGGGCCCAGCGCCCTACCGACCAGACTATCCCGGCCTCTAAATTTTAAGTTCGTAGATCATTTATATCATCATATCAAACACACTATTAATAATATGTGACGGATTTTTTTTCTGTAAACACAGAAGAAAAATAAATTAAAATTGGTCATTATCGGAAAGTATTTATGATTCAATTTTACGATTCCTTAATTTATCAGAAAAAGGGGAAAGACAAGAATTTTTTTTTTTTTGAAAGGGGAAAGACAAGAAATTACTTAAGGGAAAATGTTTCAATGTTTATATTCTAAAGTCATCATTCTTTAAAACGATTAATTTTACAGACAATCAACTTACAAAATGCAAGCTCATAAATGTATCATAATTCTAGATTCCGCGGAAAATGCTCCCTAGTTAAGATTCCAGAAGTCCTTTCAGAATGAGGACAGAATACCAGAGAAGCTTCCCTCAGCAAATCTTCAATTTAATGTTTCACATTCTCAGTTTCTCGAGAAATCTTGAAAGTGAAATTCTCTTATTCCAGCTGTACACTTGCCAGGTCTCTAATGTCTTTTGTCTCGATATCTTTTGTAGTCGGTCAACGGCTTTCGAAGGTTGTGCATCTAGAATTTTAAAACTCAATCAATTTACTCGTCTACTAACCGAGACTTCTTGAACCACGTTCATTAATCTTCTCACTAACTTTACCGCAGATTTGGCCACTTTCACGGGGAGCCTTGAAACACAGAATGATCACGCTAAAATATCACGAACATCGAAATCTTATGAACAGATTTTATTTTGGAAAAAAGAAACAATATTTCCTTTTTTCTTTCTAACGATAGAGTATTATTTTTATAATTTGAGGAGGATTTGACTTTACAAACATTCATTCTTAACAAATCTTGCACCCCAGCTACAATTGTATAATTGAAATTCTTTTTTGAATTGTAACTATTATAATAATTCTTATAAAATTTTACTATGTTATGCTAAAATGTTACTATTATATATATATATATATATATAATTTGA
>NC_092205.1:28071168-28083748 GCF_043381705.1 Parasteatoda tepidariorum | reverse complement strand
TACACTGGTTATCATAAATTAAGGAAAATTCACAAAAATCGCGATAACTCAAGAAATTACACATGGAATTTTATGAAACTTACCCACAATATACAACACATAGTAAGGTATTAAACAACATAAAAAGAAATTATCAGACATTAATAGTAGTATAGAAATTAGCACATGTATAATATATATATATATATAGTTATTGTGAAATTTTATTCTTGTCGAAAGAAAGACATTTGACTTGTATATGCAATTAAACAAAACTCAATTTTGCAAATGAATCGAGATATATTTTTTTACAAATTTCAAAATTGAAATAGCGAAAATAACAATTTTCCTTCTGAAATATTACAGTTCTGAATATGTCTTTTTTTCGTAATTTAATTATTCTGATAAATAAAAAAGTATGCGATAAAATTAATGTAAACAATAAAATAATAATAAATAATTTCTGCTAAAATCATTCAAATATTTGTTGCAAACGTGCATGCATCGGTAAAGGGGATATATAGAGGGGAGAGTCAGCTTACGCACTCGCAGTGGCTCATTTAACTCCATTTACCCGGATAGTAAGGACCTCGTGTATTTTGGCAAAACTAGCTCTCCTCTTCCGTACAATTCGTAACGAAGTATGGATGATGTTTTCAATACGAATGTAAACAAAAACAGTTCTCGAGCTCCTTACCAGCACAACTTCCGCTTAGTAAGTTTACAGCTGCTTACTGAAGCTTACTGAGGGCGGCGGTATTTTCAAGCAGATAATTTTGTTTACATTAAAAGAAATAAATAATATAATTTCTGAGCTCAAATCTGCTGAATTTCATTAAATATGAATGATATTAGGTAATTCTGGTTAGTTTGAAGTGAAAATTTGCTTTTATTATTTATAGATGCATTGTTAAAAAAGGTGAAATGATTGCTATTTTTAGAAAGAACTCACTGTTTTGGTAGTCCTGATTTGGCTTCTTTTGTTCACGTTGCAAGTAGTCCACCGCTTAGTTAGAGTAGCCAGATAAAGCTTATTTTGCAAATTATCCTATAGATTTAAATTTCGGAGTTAGTACCTTATTGACAAGGTAATAAGTATTTCATAACGATTCTCATTCCAATTTAATTTCAAATCTTTATTACTTTTCCACTTACACCTTTACTATATTTTCTCCATTTATGTCTATTATTATGTGACTACAGGTACTGTTTTCACTATTTACTGCCTTTTAAATTAATTACTGTGATCACTCTTTACGCGTTGAGCCAGATGAAATAATATAGAAAACACTACACATTTCTTGCAGCAAAGGACTGCCGGCAAAATTTCGGTAAACATCGACAATTTCGCAGAGAATATCTTCCTCGTGATTAAGACTGTCTTTGGTGATGATTGTGTATCGGAATGTCAAGTTTACCGGTGGCATAAGACGCGTTTTTAAGACTGTGAAGATGTCCACGATGGATGGCCACAACTGACGTAAACTTTTTGGCAGAATATTTGCACCAGGCTCTCTTTTAAGTGTTCGTTTAATAGTAAAGATATTTAACAATCCATAAGGTGCCATTCACAACAAAGATTATTACGAAAAATGAAGCATACGAAGAAAACTACCATGCTACCCGCTTCCTGGCTGATTCAAAACAACCAACATCCTCATATTCCTAACATTTCTCCCCTCTCCACTTGTAAATTCCTAGAAAAAACATCATTTCGAGACAGTTGACAAAGTCAAAGAAGCTTACATCAAGGCTTTCAAGAAAATTCCAGGAATTGCCTACTATGATGCTTTCAATTGCTGTCAATGTATTGACGTCAATGTATTGCTGTCAATGTATTCAATGTATTGACGAAAGACGAGGCAATATTGAAATACTTTAATGTATAATATATTACCGAATAAATAAATAAATGATTTTTGATGGACGCCCTAACATTACTTATTGGTTAATCCTTGTATAATAATTAGAATGATTACATAGAGCATGAGTGTATAAATTAGTTGTTAAAAAGTATTCATTTACAATTTAACAAAGTTTTATAAACGGCAGTATTAAAGTATTTTTAAAGAATAATTAAAATTTTTATTGAAAGCTAACTTACAGATCTCTTAATAAGTACTTTGATAAAAGGAGTAGTGGTTAAAACAATAATAGCATTATGACACAGATGAAAAGTACTTTTGACTTGATCTATTAATACTCCTTAAAATATGAATTCCCCAGCAAATTTTAGAAAAATGTTCGAAATAAATATATAGAAGGTCGGATTTCAACATTCGTTTACGCCTTCTCTCACTAAAACAATTCCTTAAATTAGCCTGAATAATAAAATTTCCTGCACGTTTCGGCGGAAACAAAAGCAAAAGAACGAATACTACTCCCCCCCCCCAATTTGTATAATACTTATGTATTCTGTACAGATCGGAACTTGGTGTCGGTTTAACATATCTTTATCTGCTACAGTATTACTCTCAATGGCCCGGAAATGAAAATGTTGCTTCTACTTCTTTGGATCAATACTTTTCGAAGGTAACTCACATACACGCTCCTCTTTCTCTCATGGGACGTTTACCTTCCGACGGCAATCTCTCCTTCTCAGAATAGAAAGTTAAATAGAGTGATCAAATGCAAAATTATTATGCATAAAAGTTCGACTTTTCGAATTAGGAATGAGTAATTTGCTCTTTGGAAGGAATTAATTTAAAATTCAGGATAAATTGGAAATCTGACTTCACAGCTCAAAAGGTCATTCAGGTGCTGTTTCAGATCTGCAGATTTCGTGATCATCACATGTTCTGTTTCCCCAAGATGTAATAACAGAATCAGCGGATACATGTGGAATAAAGTTTGCTCCTGTAGCCTCTAATTTTAATTTTAATTTAGAAATTTTATTTTATTTTATAACTGTCGTTGAACAGCCGACCCAATTTTGAATTTACGTCTACCAATGTTCAAAACTCCGTAGCCTTGCAATTTTGAACTCAATCCAGAAGACAAGGGAACTCCTGGATCAAGTATTGAGAGAAATTTGCCTTCGTGGAGGACTTTTTGATAGAACTAACAAGCATTTGCATTGCGTGGAGAAGAAAACCTCGAAGACCTTTCCACCACGGGACTCTAACCAATATCTCTTAGAAGAGAGAAGGCCTTTGCACGGGTTGACATACATAAGAAACTTAATCCTTTAGTAGTTCAAACATAGTAGCATCTTTCCTATTTTTTTTCAGTGAGCATTTTATGTTCGTTCAGTCGCACGACTAAATATCTAAGTGTTGAAGCCTTCTCTCCTCTAGGAGGTGCTGCTCTAACCCATTATCCGTCTACCTCTGAGGATATTTTACGTCAGCACTGCGGTCGGTGAGAACCGGGTGCTAGAGCTAGAAGTTGATATATACAACCATTTTAATACAATGTATTTATGGAGGCATNACTTCTTAGAATATACAACAAAAAAAATCTATTATTTTGAAATTATTTAGTGTAAAGAATGAATTATTTGATATTATAAATATGTTTTTGTTGAAAAAAATAACCTTAATTATGGTTTTAAAAAAGGACTATTGTAAATGTTGAGAATAGTTATCAGAAGTTATAATTCTTTATAATTCTTTATTTTTAGAAGTTATAATTCTTTATTTTTAAATTTAGTGATTTTATTTTGAATTGAAAAGCTCGATGAGAAATATGTACTGAATTTTTTTAAAATGCATATACTTTCATAATTTATTTAATATATTGTTATTAAAAAATTATACGTTTTTCTACTTTTTTATTGGCATTTTGCTTAAATAAGTTCATATAAAAAATGGAAATATAAAGAAAATTGTGGATTATAGATTATAGATTATTGGATGTAAAAACGAATGGAAATGTGTAAGTAGTCGAAACTTCACTTTCCTAGACAATGGAAATCCATCAATGATCAATAAATTGCTGATAACAGCCAATAAGAATACGTTTCGATTGGGATGGGAATATAAATCCTCCAATAGGAATGGTGCAAATGACAATTGATTGGTTTATTTAACTCAAGTAATATAATTCAGCCACTCACTTGGACATCTCTCACTTGGTCATCTATCATAACTTTGTTTTATGCACATTAAATTCTGACATTGTTTCTTAATTAATAATTTGGAATTTTTGTCATCAAAAATAAATAATACTTAAAAAACTTTGTTTTAATACATATGCAAAGAGGAATAGTCACGTCTGCCAAAAGAACGTACAAAAGAGAAACTCATAGCAATTACTTTCTTTTCTCGTTGAAGTTTCTGTTCGGCAAAACGCCATTTCACTCCTACGAAACCCGTTGAATCAAAAAGTTTGGCAATGATTCTACTATTATTTTCCTCCCTTCCGTTTTGCTTTTTATAAAGTTTGTTTAATGGAACAGCTGTTCAAAAGTCGTTGTCGAAATCTTGGCTCGAAGCCACCGTAAATGACTTAATATAGCTTCTTGACTTGGGTGGTTTTTGCCTTTTTCATCGCCGAATAAGTTTGTTTTAGTTCGTGCGATTGAAAACCACGACGATTGATGTTTAGTGTGGGGTGGATGTTGTGTATCTTGAAGACAATTTTGTCGCCTCTGGACCAAGACGAGAAAATGATTTAGTCATGTTTTGGCACGCACGGAAACTTTCGCTGTATAGTGAGATAATGAAAGTCAATAGAAATGGAAAATTTAAAAAGCTAGCTTAATTTTATTATTTAAAGCAACTTTTTTTATTTCTACTACTTCATAATTAATATTGATGTCACTGCGTGCAAGATTTTTATGCAGAGTATAGAGTTTATGGTGTAGAATTAAAAAACAACTGACGAAATTAATTACAAACTCTAACGAACCAATACATTTCT
The DNA here is from genome assembly GCF_043381705.1 of Parasteatoda tepidariorum. Lineage (NCBI taxonomy): Eukaryota > Metazoa > Arthropoda > Arachnida > Araneae > Theridiidae > Parasteatoda > Parasteatoda tepidariorum. The sequence continues at coordinate 28,078,906 of NC_092205.1, read as the reverse complement.
CGAACCAATACCACCTGACACCACTGATCTTTATATATGTTACTGGATTACTGATTCAATGCTTCGAGCTCGAAGCCTATGTTGGTGAAAAACTGAGATGAATCGAATCATAAGGTAACCAGAATTATAGTATTATTGATATTTCAATGGCTTCATAATTTTTACAATTAAGCAATCCACTATTTTTTGAGTGCATATTGTTGGGTGTAACTAGTTATTTTATTAGCATCCATGGATACGTTATTTTCAAAAATTAAAGTATAGTAAGGTAAGAGGTAAAGTATAGTAAAAATTAAAGCGTAAAGTATATTAAAATTCAGCATAAATTTTGCAGTAAAGCGTAATATAATGCGTTAAATATAAAGTATTAAATATAAAGCGTAAAGTAAAAGTAAAGTGTCAAGTAAACTAAAGCGTAAAATTTTAAAATGATGCGTAAAGTAAAAATTAAAGCATAAAATAAAGTTAAGCGTAAAAGTATCAAGTAAAGTGTAAATTACGATGTAAATTAAAGCGTAAAGTAAAAATTAAATTAAAATGCAAAGCATCAATTGTAGTAATGTGTTAAGTATAAAGTAAAGTAAAGAGTAAAATATAAAGAAAAGTGAATCAGTTAAAGAAATAGTTAATAAATATATATCAGTTAAGGAAATATTTGTTCAATCAAATGAGAGAAAGAAATATTTGTTCAATCTAAAGGAAGAAATAAATGGTCTATAAACCGTTTAGCCAACAATCTTATGTGGTATGAAGGATGATGGGAATATCATTGTCGCTGCTAGAATATTCTATTGGCATAATATAGCGATTTCCTCTTGGCCCCTACCTGATAAAGAGATTGCTATGTAACTTGCTTTGAAGAAAATTTTTTCTCCATTTTTCTCTCAGCAAGATTAAGATTGAATTGGAAGAAATCTAGGTTTTAAAAGGAAAATTTTTGTCGGCAGAACACGTATTCACTAATGAAGCAAAATCCATGTTTCGTAGTTCACATTCTTAATTCAATTAGTATCTTTTACCAAAAATTATCAAACATTACTGGCGTCAATAATATAATGGTGATTCCTTACCTTTCTCCTAAATGAATACCCCAGCAGTTAACTAATTCTTCTTATCAGTTCACAACTTTTTATTTTAATTACAGTTGATTTTAAATTATTTAATTTTTAGATATATGTTTTAAAAGCATTTAATACGTTCTTATAGCATGATCGGGTACTCGCAACTAGAGAAGAAGAGAATCAATTATGCCTAACCATGTGATTTAAATCAGATTTAATTGGATATCTGTAATCGTCGTCACGCGTTTCAGCCGACCTTGATTGGCTTCTGAAGCGACAAATGCAAAGATTTACTTACGATGACGTCACTTGGAGGTATCCAATTATAAAAAAATAAGCACATGGTTTCAGATTACTTAAAGAATACTAATTTGGAGACATAGTCCACCTATGCTACCACTCTTCCGTTGATCATTGAGTTCATCTTAAATGATGAAAAAGTTAATTAAATATTAGAGAACGCTCCTTTTTTTATTCCTGAGAGCTATAAGAAAGCAAACATCCCTAATGATTTCTTTAAAATATTCGAAGAAAAAATATAGTCATCAATTTAATTTACATCAATGGTGAGTTCTAAGCCAATGAAAAAAAATTCACTTTTCATACGTCTTTCAAGACCTACTGAAAGGTTTAATAGATTTTTTGGATATGGGCTGAAATTTCCCCTTTTATCCATTGTCCAAAAATTCATGAAAGATGGAATTATTTAACTAGAAAACTCCACCATCAAAAATCCCTTTAAAATTTCCCTTTCCCCAAATTTATAAAAGAAAAATACCTCCCTACATTATCAAAAATATCCTCTTAGTCAATTTTACTGTTAAAAACTTAAAAGATATCTAGAATATTTTAAAAATAGTACCCCCTCAGAAAGAAAAATGCCTAAGGCAACTTTCCCTCCTGAGGGTACTCCTGTTGATGAAAGAGAGACTTCTTAAAATTAGACAGCTGTTTTCTTAACAGGCACTTGAAATCTTCCTTTCAGAACGCACTCAAATACTAGACCTTAGGGCCATTATTTCTGAGATTTGTGAAATTTATAGTCAGGCAAAATATATCAATATTTCTTCAATTTTTTTTCCAACTAGCGACCCTGCATTTTGCTCCGTTTGTTCACCAACTTTCACAATTGCATCTTTCTTATTAAGAGTCAATATTTCCTACAAAAATCATTTTGTTAGTGCGATATTTTGTTAATGTTATAATTATTAATATTTTAAACACATTCTGTTAATTCCTACGAAATGAATGATTATTTTGATTTTAAGAATATTCGCCTGAGCAAATTAAACTTAGGAATACAGCTCGTAATTACATAATAAAAAGAAACTAGAAATAAGACATAAATTCTTAGTAATTAAAAATAAATTATAATATATAAGTGCGTGTTTGCCGAGCAGTACTTCATCAGGGGACTATTTATATTATATCGTATACATTATAGTTTATTTTTAAGTATTTTTAATTATTAATAATTTATGTCTTATTTCCAGTTTATACAATACAAATTTGGTTTCAGCTGCCTTGTGAGTTTTTACAATTTGAATTAATAAAGTAAAGTTTCAGTGTGTTTATTTTCCTCTTAGTTATCATTATAGACCTAGTAAATTGTATTGATCTTGTGATTGGATAATAAAAAGAAATTCATAAGAATTAATTTCTCTCGTTGACTTGACTTATATCGTTGTAACAGTTCAAATTGGCAATGGTTTTTTAATGTTAAATTATCCATTGGTCAATTGTTTGTTTGACTATTAATTAAGGTTAATGGTTTAATTAAGTTTATTTTGTATATTCTTAATAGTTTCAATATGAATGTTAAGATTTACATCTGGAATCTCTTTCTCTGTTACTTTCGACATGAACTGAATCTCGAGTTCATAAAATAACAATCTGGAGAGAGATGATTAAATTTTTATTACAAATTTTATTCATCCTTCTGGAAATCGTTAGAAAATAGATAAACAGTCTTTCATACAAGCACACAAAAATCGTATAAAAAAGCACTTGAAATTGCAATAACTTTCAAACAAATTAGAATAATAAAAAAAATCGAATAAAATTCCGCAATAAAAATGTCCCTTTTAGTGCGTCAAAATTTTGCCCTAGAGATGCCTTTCTGCGTTGTGCAGAGCAGTCTGAATGGTTATATTTACTGCAAGTATAGTAGTTGATAATTTTTGTACAGATTATCGATTTTAAAAGATTTTTTTTGTTTCATTGTACTCCTTGTACATTTTTTACATACCTTCATAATTTTTAGTTTCAAAGTACAATGCATTTTCGTATCAAAACAAAATGCAACGTAAAATTATCTTACGCTAAACAAGTGATAAAAAATTTGAAAAAAGCACTTAAAACTGAAGTAACTTTTAAAAAAATTTAAAATTCGAAAAAAAAATCGGGTAATGTTTTTAAATAAAAAGGGCCAACTGAACCATCTTAAATTGGCTGTATTTTACCATTTAAATCAAATCAAATATGTTTCCCCTCCCGTTTTAACATTATAGGTAGAAACTTTATTCACGTCGCACTTGAGCTGATCAATAGGCTATTGGCGATGGTCTAGGAAAAATCCATGAGAATGATCCGAATACATAGCATTACAATTTTGATCCTCAGCAGAGAGTAGCTCCCCTGGTTTGGTAACCCGATGACCTGCGCGCAATGTCGAGCACTTAACGGGGGAACAGCTTAACGAGGAATAATACTGCACACCCTCTGTCCCTACGCAGACTGATCAAAAGGGTCATCTGTCCTCTTAATGACTGCAATCAGTTATGCTTGACTTAAGTCTTCTACTGGGAACCGTGTCTCTACGATCAGACCACTGCGGGACTCCTCGTTTTACTATAAAAAACAATATTATTGTTTCATCTGAATTTTTAGATTTTCTGCTGAATTTCTTTTAGAATATTTTAAATTCAAGAAAAAAAATTCAGTGATTAACATTACATTAGCCTTCATTTCGTAATATTGATTATATCCAATTCGTTTGTCCTAACTTTTAGATTATCGAATCGTAGTTTTAGATTATCTTTTATGAAATGTTAGAAAAATCAGTGCTTTCCGAACTTTCCCTGAATCTAACTCAGAAGATTTCAAAATTTTATATTTAAGAGATTAATGCAAGGAAACATATCAATTTAAAGTTTAGTCCAAGTTTTTTTTTTAAAAACAAAGGTTAAAATAGAAATGAGAGATGGCGATCCACTGCTGTTAGTGAAAGAGTTTTGAATAAAAGTGCAGTAAATCTTTCTTCTCCAAAAACTAAAGAATAAATTTAAAACTCTGTGTTTGATTTTATGCCATTTTGGACAGCTTTTTTTTATAAAATACAATACTTTACAGTTTTTGATAGAAGATTTCAAAATGATCAATGATTTAGTAAAGAAAAAGTCAACAAAAAAGCAGCCATGAAAAAGGGAACTCTCCTATTTTGCTCTTAGAAAGAATATAAGATCAAAAATTCCAAATTTTTCAAATTAGTTTTAAAGCGCACATAATTGTTTTTAAATTATTTTAGTTACTATTGGGGGGACTTCTTTTTAAAATGTTTATAGATTTTCTCATACAGTTTAAAAATTATTAATTAAATATTTTCAAATTAATTAATTTAAATACTTATATTTCAACTATTTAAACTTTTAAAGTTAATTTTGTAAGATGAATCGTATGTTTTCAAGCTATTAAAAAAAATTTCTATTTCTACCATTCATAACATACTTTTATTCTAATTCAGTTTTTTCAACAAAAAAATATCTAATTTTTAAACTCGTTATAAGAACTTTATCATTGATTTCCATAGTAATAAATTTTAATTTTATTTTTATGTTGATAATGAAATTCCTGAATTGTTTGCATGTCATATAAATTTCAATAATGTAATGATTTTTCTTATATTTTTGCTGAAAAATGGGAAAGATCTAGAACATTCTGAATAGCTAGAAGAATTTTAAAATTCTTGAAAATAATTACGATCTTGAAATTTCATCTATAATTTTCTTTGATATTTAACATTCTTGAGAGCAATAACAAGAAAAAGAGGAAGGGAAAAAATACTTATTGACGAAACATTGCATATTCTAGCATTCACTGCAAAAAAATTGAAACATTGCATGTTCCATTATTCCAACTCCTATAGTTAAGTTAGTGCGAAGTATAGCTTGATTTCTAAAAGATTGGAATTTATTTTCGTACTGAAACTCGTCACTAATATTTATGCAATGCCTAAAAATGTCCCTTTTCTAGAAATACTTGTCACATTTAATGCGTTTTCGGTCAAATCGGCACGTGATTTAGGTATAAATGAATAAACTATCGGAACCTAAAACTTTTAAAAAGTCTAATCCGGAAAGAAATTTCATGAAAAATCAGGAATGACAGGTTACTTTGGCATTACGCCAATGAATACTCGCTTTATTTCATAATGCAATTATTCATTCAACATTTTATTATTATATTTTTTTTTATCGTGCATATCTTTCCCTTTCCTCATCACCGCCGTCACTCTTAAAAATAGGGTTTCATTTTGTACATCCGCGCGATTAATAACTGTCCGTAGGGGCGTCATTTTTTTTCTTCTGTCGAATATTTTTAGGTGTGGTCAAAATCTTTTAATGAGAACGTTGAAAGGATGAATAAAGTGCTCTAGATTTCGAATGTTTAGCGTTAAATTTTAATACTAGTATATTCCAAATTTTCATTTGGTTTTAATAGCATTAAGTTGACTACTAAACTCTCGATGTTTTTTTTTTCTTCATAAGTTTTAACATTCCGCTTGTCATTGAATAAATTTTTTTTAAAAATATTTTAGATCATTTGGAATGAGTTGTTCTGTTCTACCATAATCTATGTTTTGCTTTAGTAAACTTATGTAAATGGGAGCAAGGTTTTATTTTATTTTAAAACCAGTGCTGAACAGCTGACCCATTTCCAAGTTTTCGACTGTTAATGTTTATCCCCGTAGACTTGTAATTTTGAAAGCAAGGGAACTCCTGGATCAAGCATTGGGATGAATTAGTCTTCGGAGAGGACTTTTTGATGGAACTATCCCACATTTGCGTTGCATGGAGAAGCAAACCACGAAAACTTTCTGCGGATAACTCGTCTGCCAGGGGATTGATATTTCTATTGAAGTTAGACTGAAGCCTTATGGTATAATGAGAAGGATCGGAAAGTAGAAACATTGTATTTTTGGCAACAAAAAAAAATTCTTTAAAAAGCAGTCTGACAAGTGGCTAAGGCATTTAGGGGAAATATTTTCAAATAATCCACTTTCAAAGGAAATTTTGACAAATAATCTATCCTTTACTGTAAATTTCATCAAATGTTAACCTAGCATTTTTCCGGGATTATATTTAACATATAATTCGTTGTCTGAAAAAATAAACCCCCTTCAATTTTTTTGCCTTTTTTTTTCATAGCAGTCAATCTGGTTTAGGCATTACAGGTTTCACATTCTTCAGCTATCAGCCTATGGATTTTAATAGCATTTATAACTTTTCTAACTTGAATATAATTTGCATATATCAGTATATACTATTCTTACTTCTTTCATAACTAATAACAAAAATATATATTAAGAGAGATGATTACGAAAAACCTCATATGTCGCATGCAACTGATATCCCTTTTGCATTTTTATTTTTAACTTTATTCCTACTTCTTCCTTATCATGTAAATATACAAAAGTTTTTATATATCTGCTAAAAAGTTAAATTAGAAAAGTTTTCATAAATCTGGTATAGAATAAAATAAATTTTCCACAATGAAAGAATGGAAAAAAATACCCCTCAATTTCCTACCAGTCGTGAAACCAAAACTTTTGTTTTTATATGAGAAAATAACTCGAATAACACTAATAAAGAAATTCCTTTCCCATTTTTATGAAACTTTTCCGACATTCCAAGGATTTCGATGGCACTAAATTAGAATGTTTAGGCATCTCTGCATGTAGAAAATGCTGAGCGTTGTTGTCAGACAGAAGAATCAATTACTCTTTCAGCTTTATTGCTGGAATAAGAATTCTCTATGTCGAAGTAAAGCAGGTTTTGAAATTGAATATGCCCTTATTTTTCTTCACTTGACAGAACAGCAATAAAAAAGAATCGTTATTTTTTTAAATGTACTTTTAAGGTTTTAAGGAATCTATATCTATAAGAAGAAAATAAAGAAATAAGTTTACAAAAAAGAAATTGAATAAAGAGAGATTACGAAAATTTTTTTTTAAAAAAAGTAGTAAGTTTTATTGGTTTACTTAATGCACATAATCAAGTACATGAAATCCATAAAATGAGATAAAAGTCTTAAAAAAACAAGGAAAATTTATTTAAAATAGTAGAAAAATTATAAAAAATTTAAAGATTTTTAAAAACATTAAAAATTAAGATTTTTTTAAGAAATTAAAAATTAAAAAGAAATAAAAAAGCTAGGAAACAAAATAAATACTAATCTATATAAACTTAATCGTCATAAAACTTCGAGACATAGAGATAAAACTTCATCGTCAGTTCGCACGAATACAAATCAAGAGATTATATCTTTTCGTTATATTTGTTTTTTGACTTTATAGTTTTTCTTTGATTTTTAATAATTTCTTTTCATTTTCTTTGAACTACTACTGAATATACTTATCATATATTCTGTAGTATGCACTCTTTATATATATATATATA
>NC_092205.1:27966370-28071007 GCF_043381705.1 Parasteatoda tepidariorum | reverse complement strand
TATGTATATGTATGTATGTATGTATGTATGTATATATATATATATATATTATGAAACAATTTAAAATATCAGGTATTAGAACCTTTTTTTTTATCAATTTTAAGAGGTAAATTTAAACTAAATATAGATAAGGCGATTATATAAAAGTTTCATTAAATTTTAAAGAATTTGTTATTTTTTTCATTTATTTAAATCTAATCACTTATTTATTTTGCAGAAAATTTACATGCACACATACATACTCTTAACTTCATTAAGTAAAAACAATGTTTAGGTTTTATTTTTTATAAATATAGTTATTTTTTATATCCGATGAAAAGTTATTTTTTAAAACTGATCAAATTAAATGATTTAATGCGATAACAGGCAAGTTTCATAGCACTTGGAAGAAGTTCTTATTTTGTTTATTTTTTTATCTAATTATTTATTAATTTTGTAGAATTTGAACATTTTCATCATTAAAAGAGCATACTTTAGCATACTTCATACATACTTCATCATTAAAGAAACATATTTCATAATTAAAACGAAATAAACTTTAAGTTTTATTTTTTATAAATATAGTTCTCTTACATAACTGATGAAAAAATTATTATTTCCAAAAGCAACCACAGGCCAGACAGTAACAGTAAAAAAATTATACAAATAAAAAATAAGCACTTATCAATTCTGTTTTAAAAAATAAAATTTGTAAAGATAGTGCCGAATTACTCTGCCTGCCACAAAATGGCACGTCTAAGAGACATTTCTTTGAAAAGCCAATTCGAAAAATCATTTTGTACCAGGTGAAGTTAAATTGCCATTTACAGCTTTTGCGCTTTTATTGATCAATTTTTTCCCCCTAATTATTAGTGTGGAATACATTTCTTCTCAAAACAGAAATTTTACGAATTTTATTGATTTTGTCTCTGCTTAGCGATATCTCCCCAATTCTATCATCAAAACTTCCTATCTAAAGAAGGAATAAAAACACCCACTTCATTAAATATGTTACTGAAACCGATTTCAATCAATAGTTTTCATTTATGTACTTATAAGAGAAACTCTTAATTAATGGTTAGCTTTGAATTTTCAGAAACAACAGCTTTGAAAAATAAATTGATAGAATAAAAACAATTGTACTGGTTAGGAATATTCATTTTAATCTCTGAAATAAACCTTATCATTGATTTTTCAAGAATAAATCAGTAGTGATTGTACGATAGTTTTATTTTCGCCATTTCTGCGAGGAAAATAAATTCGAATAAACAATGACTATTCGTGAAATAAACCTAATTAATCCAATTTTCCACGTGATATTAGTACAAGATACTAAATTTGCGACATTTGCATCGACATCTTAATTTGTAAGCCTTTTGCAACATAACGGATAAAATCCGTTTTTCTTTTCTTTTTTTTTCTTCTTTTAGTCGTATGCCTGTTTAGGCAGTGGGGGTGCAATTGTTCCTGTTTTTCAGTGGCGCCATCTATGGCCAGGAATTCGACTTCTGCCACACCATTCACGCAAACACAACCAGTTTATAGGGCGGCTCACATTCACACACAAAGGAGAAAGGACATAGAACACAGAGAGAGAGAAAAAAAACATCCATGCCTTGCTCGGGATTCGAACTCAGGACCTTTCTGATGCAAGGACAGTTCCCTGCCCCCTACACAAGCCGGTCGGCATAGAAAATCCATTACGTAGAGAATATGATACGGAGAGAAACATTTTCATACTGACTTGAATTCCTAGCTGCATCTTTATGGAAGTGACATTTTTTCAAAAATAGATGCAGGGCAGAATATATTTTTGATTTCAAAATTTGAAAATCTAAAATCTAAAATAATGTCTATATAATATCAAAAGGCGTTTAAAAATGCTAACTCAGCGCTTCGAGTTGTCGGGGCTATTATTCTAATATGGATTTGATTTATGCCATTAAAATAACTCAAGTGGAATTCACTTGAGAAAAATTTACATTTAATACATGCAAATATATAATATAACTTTTCTCATTGAGGTGCTTTTTACGGAGTATACATTAATATTATTGAGATTCTATATTAAAAAAATATAGGCTAGAGTAAAAATGATTATAAGTTTGAAATTCACGTATTTTAAGAGCTGACGCAGGAATCCATTATCTTTTTTAAGTGATTAATTCAAATGTTGGTTTAGAGTCGTAATGGCTCAGGGGATAGAGCGTTCGCTTTCCAACGAGAGGGAACTTTGTGCCATTAAACCTTACATTCAATACGAATGAGGTGAACTGGGTTCGAATCCCGGTGATAGCTGGTCGATAGGAATCAGCATCTAGCTTGCACCGACATCAGTGCTGACGTGAAATATCCTCGGTGGTAGACGTATAATGGGAAAGAGGTCCTTTACCGTCAGGCTAACCGAGGGAGTTTCTCGTGGTTTTTCTCTTCATGTAACGCAAATGCTGGTTAGTTTCATCAAAAAGTCTTCCACTAAAGCCAATTTCTCCCAATACTTGATCCAGGAATTCCCTGTCTTCTGTATTGGGTTCAAAATTACAAGGCTACGGATTTGAACATTACTAGTCGTAAACCCAAGAACTGGGTCTGTTCAACGACGGTTATAAAATAAAAATAAAATGTTGGTTTAGTTGTTAAAGTCGCACTATGCAGCTACACTAATTGACTGTTTAAGTCTGTGATTCATCCATTATGATGATCCGAAGACAATACTGACCCATACGCACGTTACACTACCACCATTTAGATTGTAGAACAGTTTGGAATAATAATCATCCTGCACGCAAACTTCAAAACAATAAGCTTGTAGCAAAGTCTTTCAATTCCAGATGCCACTGTTTAGGAGTGGTATTTCTTCTGAAGTAGATGGAAGGACTGAATATATTTTTGATTTCCAAATGCGGACAAAGAAAAAATATATTGTCTATTTAATGTCAAAATGCGTTTTTGTCGCTTCGAGTTTGTCACACTTAACTTGTATTTATAACTTGTACTTAATTACTATTAGCTTGTACTTAACGACACACTTGTATTAATTTTTATTTTATATTATTATATACGTTCCTTTTTCTACACAAGTTGAGATGATTTCTTTTTTTTTAATGACTGCGAATTTTACACAATTACCAAACTAAAAGAAGTCAGTGAGCCTGAAATAACGGGAAATTACCATTACACTTAAAAAAAAGAAACAAGGCAAAAGTATTCCGGGACATGTCATCAATTACATCATATAAGAGGCATTTAAATTTATAAACCAAATAACATCAGTGATAGATAAACGAGACGTTTACATTTGTAGACTACTTGAAAACCACTTCCCATAAAAAGGCAGTTTAGTATGGAAGGACTAACATAGCAAGATTGTTTGTAATTTTGCCACCTGGATCTGTACCACGTTTTCCTACCACCGAATCAAGAGATTCCTTTTCCGGCATTGAAACCACTAGAGAAGATCGAGAAAAAAATGCAGGCCGATCAGATGCTCGTTTTTTAGCAAGAGCCTAACTCTAGCTGTAATAAGTGACCTGGCCGACAGAGAGACTTTTTGCATTTTAATTGCCGAAAAAATGTTTATTTTTAAGTTATTTGAATATTTGTTTCTTTCTTCTAACCCAATTAAAAAAAAATCCCTGTGTATGATTTCTGCATAAAATGTAGAATACTACTTTTGCCATAGGTGCCGTTTTGTCGTATGTTGAAATGAAATAAATTCGGTACGTAGGGGAGTGAATATGCATGTTTAGATAAATCACAAATTTCAAATTTTTATCTTGTCTTATATAGAAAAATAGACGATTAGTTACAAAATGAAAGAAATATAATTTCAATGGGGGAAACCATCCTCGCATCCCTGCTACGTAATCCATTCAATAAAAAATTAAAAATCATTGATTTTTCTTTTATAAAATTTGCTTTTTTATTTGAAAAGTAATTTTTCATTTAAAACTCAGCACCTATTTTCAGGCAATATTTATTTATGAGGATTTTCTTTTCTTTCTTTAAATGAAAAAAGCATGTACCTTCCAGAAAAAAAAATCAATAATTTATTCTACTCTAAGATTCCGACTGTGAAGAGCCAAGCTGACATAAAATGAATGTTAAGAGACTCGTCCACACTATTTTTCAGAAATGCTGACATTTCTAATTTTGGAAAGTAAAACGTTCCTTCTATTGCATAAACTCATCTATTTAAGAGCTTTTTGTAAAATCTAAACACGGTATTCGAATTTCCTGTGTATAATGTGAGTACTATGATATTATACAAATGAAAATTTTATTTTTAGGTAAATGAAAGTTCATTATAAAAATTACTCTGTAAAGAAACCGGTATTAATTTTGGCAGAGCATGCACAAAGGATAGTGAGTGAATAGCCATAGAGTGAAGCAGGAAGAGTTTAAATGGATTTTAATAAATACCCTATCTTTTCGATACAACACACAACTTAAAAATAATTTTAATAGTACTTAAACATGGGAGTGTGACATTTTGCATCGCAGAATCACCCCGGTGACAAGAAAATAAAACACACCTCTTATGTAACAAGCTCACTATTGACAGGTGCACAAAATGACGTCACTTACGTAATGTGAAAAAGAAAATGTATCTGTTGCCATCACACGACCAAGATATAATTATGTTATTAATTAATTATGTTCCGTGCAATAATTGGACGTTTGCAGGTGATGTCATGGTAGGTAAATCATGACATTTGTTGATTAAGATGAGAATCAGGTTCGATAGACATTAGTGATGTCGTTAACAAGTATATCCAACTAAATCCTATTCAAATCACATCACATGATTAGGCATAATCACTTCACTTCTTCTCGAGATGCAAGTACTCGATTGCGCTTTTCCAGAACGTACGTTCGTGAACATGCTGTTCAAAATCTTTCCAATAATTTCGTAACCATGATACATTGATTAGCACACTTTCAGTGATTTCTATCTTAAATATATTGCGTAACTTATTCCATCTTAAATATTTTGCCTCACTTATTCCATCTTAAACATTTTGACTAATTAATTTAATTCATTAGGCTCTGTGTAGTAATTGGATGCTTGTAAGTGATGTCATCGTAGGTAAATCATGGCATTTGTTGATTAAGATGAGAATCAGGTTCGATAGGCAAAAGTGATGTCATTAACAGGTATATCCAATTAAATCTGATTCAAATCACATCACATGTTTAGACATAATCACTTCTTCTCGAGATGCAAGTATCCAATACTGTGCAGAACCTATGCACGTTAATACGTGGTTCAAAATCTTTCTAATAACTTCATAACCATGTCACATTGATTAGCACACTTTCAGTGATTTCTATCTTAAATATATTTTGCCTAATTTATTCCAGGTATGGAGAATAGTCGGAAGTTGATGGCACAAACTGCTTGAGACTACCCAGATCCAGATGATGATGTGGGAAAGACTTTACTCCAACCACAGATCCCTTCCAGTTCCTCCTCAATGCACCCCAGCAACGACACAGAAGTTTTCTCCACCACCTCCACTCTAAGCACTGACGGGGTGCAGAGACGCTTGTGCGAACCGTGGGTGGAGACCAGGCACTTCTTACTGCAGGCGGCACACTTCTGCTTCGCTGCTGCCTTTGTGGTACCAACAGTTCGTCGACAAGCAGCCCAGTTTCTAGTTCGAGTTCTGCTGACGCTTGGGTTTCTGTCAGCAGGCGTTTGGGCAGCCCTAAAATCCTGTACTGGACCAGACGTTCTGGCCTGGAACACTACTTTACTGGTGGCAAACTGTGCTCAAGCAGCCTATGTGGCCTACAGAAATCTCCCCCCTAGAATCGCTCCTGAATTTCAGGAATTGTATTTAAAGGTCTTTCATCCCCTGAAAGTGGGAAAAGACCAGTTCCGGCAGCTGGTTCGATATGCTCACGTCGAACCTCTGGAACCTGGTGAACATTACGCTATGGAGGGTGTTTCATACACTGATCAAAGACTTGCAATACTTTTGTCTGGAAAGTAAGAAATCGTTGAACTTTAGAGTGCATGGAATTTTTTCTCATAAAACAAGCTGCTTTATTCGTAGGATGATTTGCATTTTAGATCAATTCATTTATTTTTTATTGTTTGTGGCAAAGTGACAAACATTTCTCTGCAAACATATTCCAGAGTCTGGAAACGTTTGATATCATCACGATGCAAAATGTCGTTGCTTATCCCTCTAAATAACTTAGTATGTTTTTAAGATTAAGTTTCAATTACTTCCTTTGAAACTTTTAAAACGATTCAACTTCAGGTAACTCAAATCAGTATTAAATCAATGATATTAGTGTTATTTAGTTACTGATCAATCGAGTGAGAACTAAAAACGCTCTTGCGTTTGAATTTTTACATACTTATTTATGTCAAACAAGTTAACGTAGCTAAGGGGAAATATCTTTTATTTCTTTTAAAAAGAATATAGATAAGCGATAAAAAATGTAACGCTTAAAATCTTTGTAGATGTTAGATTAACATGGATTTTATATAACTGGCCAAAGAAGTTAGATACACTACCCTACAATAATGGAAGAGACACTTTCCTTGTTTAATATTTATTTGAATTTCCCCAGAAAGACTTAGAGAACTACTTTATAATTTTAGAAGTGTTTAATTCATGCGATTTTTCATAATTTTCAGTAAAATTTAAAGCATTCATGCGTTTGAGGGACCGATAATAAATTGTGAAAAAACAAGTATTTTTAAACACCCTATGATAGAAAATCAAGAAATAAGTTTGTAACTTATATATATTACTTTGGTTGCCATTTGCAATAACTGCATAAAGTTTTGTAAATCTAGTTTAAATATTTAGGGAGATAGGAACATTTGTATAAAAAACTGTTTTTTTTATTTTTTTTATTTATTTATTTATTTTTCTTTTTGTCTGATGTTTTTTGCTATAATTTTAAATTTATTAGTAAAATTAAGCAAATTTTTTTCAGGCAATTTTATCGCTTTAAAATTTGAAAAAAAATTTGAAAAAAAAAATACGCAAGATATGAGTATTTAAAGTAAATCTTTTGTACTGCGCATGCAAGGAAAACATTTAAAATTATTTTTTCATAATTTGACAGTGAATCGTATTTGGCAATTAATAGAAGAAAATTTGATTTAAATATCCTAAGACTGTTAAAAGTTTGAAGAAATTTTCTAAGTAGCTTTTGTACTTTTTAAAAGAAAACTCAAAATGATGAAGGATTTTCTACATGTTTAATTTTGTTCCTGCGGTCCGGTTATAATAAGGTAATACAAATTGCAATAGTACATAATAATTTCTGTGGAAAGCCCCTAGTTATTTTTTTTTAAAGTACAAAACTACTTAGAAAATTGCTTGAAATTTTTTATAATTTTAAGAAATTAAATCAGTTTTTTTCCATTAGTTGGCAAATACGTTTCACTATAAAAGTACGAAGAAAAACTTCAAATTTTTTTCTGCTCATGCACAGTACAAAAGATTTATTTTAAATACTCATATCTTGCGCATTATTTATTTTTTTTTTCAAATTTTAAAACAATATTTTGTAATTAATTTTCAATTGTTCCGAAAATTGTGTTTGATTTTACTGAATATTTTTAAAGTAATAACATAAAACCATAAGACAAAAAAATATATATTTTTATAAGAATGTTTATATCTCCATAAATATGTAAGCTAGATTTACGAAATTTTATATAGTTATTGCAAATAACAACCAAAGTAATTGATGCAAGTTACAAGCTTATTGCTCAATTTCCTGGCATAGGGTGTTCAAAAATACTTGTTTTCTTTCACAATTTATTGTCAGTCCCTTACGCTCCTCAAACTTTAAACTTTATTGCAAAGTATGAAAAATCGCATGAACTAGGCTATTCACTTTCAAAGTTATAAAATAGTCCTTTATTCCTCTATAACCTATCGAAGCTTTTAATACAGATGTGACATGAGATCAATAAAAAAATTGACACCTCTTTTAGGTACTAACACTTGTTAAAACAAAAAAAATAGGCTTTGCTGTTAAGAAGAGAGATAATAATAGTATAATGCTGGCAACTATTATAGTTATAAATGACTTTTCAAACTCATGTTGATAGGATCCATCAGGGTTTGATGTTGAACCACTAACAGAATGAATAGAAGCATTTAATATTAGTGAAACCTTTTCTCTACATGGATATTAATGCCTCCAAAGAGATCGATTTATTTAACTTGTTAAGGAGAATCTATCAGAAAGCTGCAAAAAAATTTGCTCATATATACGGATAAAAATTAATTGAATTGATCTTTTTATACGATATTAAATTTCAATTAGAGTTTTTTTTATGAAAAAATAATAGTGTTCTCCACTTTTCAAAGATTGCATTTTATAATTTTTTTAAACTAATTATGATTTTTTTAAAACCTGGAATACTATTCAGATCTAATCAAAAATCCATCATTTGTTTTATATTTTGCTCATTAAGAAAATCATTTAAATAAAATGCCAGTAGAAAAAATTTAAGATTATATATTTATTATACTAATAACACATTGAAAATAGTATGAAAAGGATATGCTTTTTAAAAAAAAATTAAATAAATTCTAATCGAAATATTCAATTTAAAACAAAAGAACTGAATTCAACAGCAAAGAAATACGTTACCTCGATAACTATTCTAAATATTTTCATATTTTCTTGTGGTGAAAACCATAATTTATCTTATTTTATTCAATTCCAGTTTGCATATTCCTCAAAATTCAATTCAGAGCTAGATTAGAAGCTTTTCCAGGCCTACGATGGTTAACAATCTGGCATTAAATCTAATTTTTAAAACACTATTATTTAAAAGATGAAAAAATTTCCATATTCGCATTCAATATTTTAAAACTGATTAGTAGTCGTTCTTTGGTTAATATGTTAACAATATCTAATAAACTATATTCATAAGTTCAGAGTTTCGTTAAGAGAGGGTCGACCATTTCGAGTATGGTAGGCAAAAAAATTGTTGCCATAGTTATTTTATTTTATACTTTATAACCGTCGTTGAACAGCAGACCCAATTTTATGGGTCTACGATTTTATGGGTCTATGTTCAACTCCGTAGCCTTGTAATTTTGAACCCAATCCAGAAGACAAAGTAACTCCTGGATCTAGTATTGGGAGAAATTTGCTTTCGCGGAGGACTTTTTGATGGAGCTAACCCGCATTTGCGTTACATGGAGAGGAAGACCACGAGAACCTCAAATGGTTAGCCTGACGGCAAGGGGACTCTCACCCATGTTCTGTCTACCACTGAGGATATTTCACGTCAGCACTGTGGTCGGTGCAAGCCGGATGCTGAATTCGTATCGACTGGGATTCGAACCCGGTTCGACGCATTGGAAGGCGGACGCTCTATCCTTTGAGCCATCGCGGCTCTTGCTATAGTTATTGATTTAAAGATAGCTTCGTTGCTTTTAGTCGTCAATTGAATATCTCCTTTGGTAAAGATGTCTAAGACCGTTACACTCCTCGTCTGCCTCTGCATGGCACTGCTTAATAATAGTGTTTCATAATGGCGTAGAAATGCTTGCGTGTTTTACCTATTTTAGTTTCAAAATAGCTTTGTTCCAATCCCGGTAAAGGCATGGATGTTCCTTTGTACCATCTGTCCTCACTGTAGGAACAACGTTAACCCACCTAATGGAGTGCCTCTGAAAAAGTGGACAACAAATCTGCCCTTCAGATGCCTGTATGACGAAGGCCATTCTTCAGGCGGCCATTGGAAAAAAAAAAGTTTCAAAATAGAACTATGAAATTTTTTGCCACTAGATGAGTTTCTTAAAAAAATCCCCCCACCGAATTTAGGTAAAATCAAGTATTTTTACAGACACAACAGAAAATTTATTCTATGCCAATAGATTAAAAAAGAAGTAGAAAGTTAGTTAAAGCGGAAAAGAGATCTAATCAGAAATAGGAATTTATCGATTTATTTGTTATTAGATAAGTTATGCTTATCCAGTAACAAACCAAGTACAATGTTATTGTACTACGTAACCATGTCATTAAATGCATGAAAATAAACTTTAACAAATAAAGATATTATAGAAACGATTCGTTTTCTTAAAAGAATAAATTGAAATCAAATAATGAAAAGCAAACAGTTTCATACAAAAGGAGACTTTACTTCTATTGTTTCTAAAACATTTAGCATTTTGAACATTTCATCCTCGGCCGAAAATCTGAACTATGATTTCTATTCCTTCTTCACCGTAAATACTTTTTCCTGCTCACTGATTCACAATGCCGAGAAAACACTTGTGCAGAAATTTTCAGAATAACGACGTGATTTATGGTTCTTTTCATTCAGCTGGAAGTAAACTGTCTACTCACATTATTTCGACAATCCATCCCTCTTTCAAACTATTTCGGTTTCATAACTTGCAAGAGAGTTTTTAGTATCGTTTTCAACCCAAATTTTGTCGTGGAATATCCGATGTTTCTTCGCCATTTTCATATGGCAAACGTTTATAAATATACAACAAAAAATAGCGAAATATAATAATTAGTAACTTTAATGACATAAATTTGAGAACTTTTGCCAATAAATATAAATCAATATATTTGTGAATACTTTGGTCAGTTATATTTAGAAGATTTTTAGTATCGTTTTCAACCCAAATTTTGTCGTTAAATATCCGATGTTTCTTCGCCATTTTCATATGGCAAACGTTTATTAAAGTACAACAAAAAATAGTGAAAGATAATAATTAATAACTGTAATGACATAAATTTGAGAACTTTTGCCAATAAATACCAATCAATATATTTGTGAATACTTTGGTCAGTTATATTTAGAAGATTTTTAGTATCGTTTTCAACCCAAATTTTGTCGTTGAATATCCGATGTTTCTTCGCCATTTTCATATGGCAAACGTTTATAAATATACAACAAAAAATAGCGAAAGATAATAATTAATAACTTTAATGACTTAAATTTAGAGAACTTTTGCCAATAAATATAAATCAATATATTTGTGAATATTTCGGTCAGTTATATTTGTCAATTTTGCAATTTTTTTTGCGGGGGGGGGGATTTATTGTCATACAAATTAGTTGTTCGACAACCGAGTGTCGGGTAAAGCGTCAAAGGGTTAAAAGACCAAAAGCTGTGTGATCTCTAATTAATTTGTTTTTCCAACTATTTTATCAGCGATTGAAGTACAGGAAATTTTTTTACTGACTTTAAATTAACACAGATTCTTACAGGACGTGGAAATTTTCACTGTTACTTGTTTAGGTTTTAATTTAGTGAATTGTAATTTTTGTTCATGTGGTCAGGATGTTGAAACTGTAGAACACATTATATTTTATGGTAATTTCCATTCAAGTCAAAGAGAAAACTTAAAAAAGAAACTAAGACACTCAAGTATTTCTTGGCTACCAGTTTCGTCCTTGTTCGTCAAATGCACTGAAAACCTAAATATTTAGCGCAATTTTGTTTACAACTTAAACTTTTAATTTTGTTCTGCTTCTTCTTAATTTACAATTGTATTTTGACTATTGACATCTGTAAACTTCCTTTCATACTTTGTGGAGCGTGAGGAGTTGTTTAATAATTTAAATTAAAAAAAGGATTAAAATGATGAAATTTTTTTCACACTTTAAAACTTTAAATTTTTTTATTTTGAATTTTTTCTCAAACTACATTTTTTTGAATATAGTAATCTTTTATAGACATTTTTGTATCCACTTCCATTATTAATCATGCATCTTCTTTCATAATGAAAGTAGAACTAATAATGAAAAAAAAGGGTTAAAATGATGAAACATTTTTCTCGCTTTAAAACTTTACATTTTTCTTATTTTTAATTTTTTCAATTATATTTTTTTTGAATATTGTAATCTTTTATAGACATTTTTGCATGACCACTTCCATTATTAATCATGAATCTTCCTTAATAATGAAAGTAGAACTAATAATGAACTTTTTATTGAAAAACAGGATGAAAGTGACGTGTGAAGAGATTCTTCTTCATTACTTGTTGCCCACTGAATTTGTCGATTCACCTGAGTGGGAATCTTGCGACGTCAATACAGATAAGCGCTTCCAGGTAAAGACTTATACAAAAATAACTTGTAAGCTAATGATCAGATTTTCTCCTTTATTTTCAGATGAAAGCACAAGATTGCATTAGTTTATCAAATAACTTAAACGTAAAAGAATTAAACATAGGGAGACAGTGTTTTATTATCTGTAATAAAACAGTGTTTTATTATCTGTAATAAAATATTACTTTTAAATGATTAATTATAGATCATTTAAGTTACTTTGAAATATGACTACAATAAAAATGGAAAAATGATTTATGCCGCAATGCTTTTCATACATAAAAGGCTTTCATGCTATTTCTTACTTGCTAAATGCCCGTTCTTCGAATGGGGGGGGGGGAATCGATAAATAAGTATTAATCAACACTACGAAATCATTCACATAACTAAAAAAACATCGACATAATAAATTGAGCTTTAACAATTAAATTTTTTTTAATTATTCGTCACCCATCCCGGTGACTTTATGTTATCAGATTAAGCAAAACATGTTTTTTTGAAGTTACATAGCAACATTAGTATGCGTTACTAAAATTTAGCAAGTATCATTAGCGTCAATAATAAAGCAATTTTTTATGGGTTTTCTTAAGAGGTATTTTTTCTCCATTAATGCAGCTTTTTAATACAAAACAAATTTTTTCATTTGAATTTCTACCTATTACCAAAATTGATTAGACATTATTGGCGTTAATAACAAGAAGGCAAGTTTTTGCCCTTTATGTATTCGAGTAAGTACATTTTCTCCATTAATTTGGCATTTTAATGCAATTTTCTTAAAAAATTTGATTTGTACCTATTACCCAAATCGGTTAATTGTAATTTTAGAGAATCGACAATAAAAGTTTTACAATCATTTTTGGCGAACTAACTAATGTCGGTACTTATTTCGAAGGCCGTAAAATTCAGCAAAATATTATTATAGATGCCAATAATGATTAATTGAATGTGGTACTAAATACTTCTGGTACTGCCTGTGGGGAGAGTAGATTTCGACAATGCCGACCTTCATCTATCAAAAGATACATCAAGATTGAATCGAATTATCATGTCTTATATACTAGTGAATTGATATTTAATAATTGTTGTTACGCCACAATACTTCCCCACCAGAATAAGGATAGAATTCGATGAACGTAACCACTAGTTGCCGTATTTGCAAAAGACTGGGAGAGCTGTATTAAGTTCACTAGATTTTGACCACTTGTGGTGAGAGCTATATTAAATTCACGAGTGTGTGTTGTTGCTTCTCTGCTATTAGCCCTCGAGTATGTGCAGGAAACCGTTGTGTGTAAATGAGACCGAGAAGCAACAGCGCGAGGAGGACGATGACGCAATCACAATTTCAAGTCAACTTTTCAATGTGGACCATCTATCGAAGTAGGCGTGTTCAAATCATAGTTGGCGTATCCGTCGAGGTAGGCGTGTTCAAATCACATCCACAGGCCACCAGAGTGGGGAAAGGGTCTTTCACCAATGTCAATTTTCATCTATCAAAAGGTACCCCAATATTGAACTGTGTTAACATGTCTTATATACTAGTAAATTGATATCTAATTCTTGTAGTGGTAGTTACGCTACACTGCCCTTATAAGTACTATGGTGATGAGAACCTATTATACAAAGGTGCATAACGTAGATAATGGAGTAATAGTTTTTAACCGCCCTCTGAAATGGTTGAGTACCCAGATATTACCATCCTACACATTCACAGATACCTTAATTTTTAATTATTTGTTATATATTCCGTCGCTGCTTCATACTAAATGTGATATTAAGAATTTACCATAATTTTTTCATGGCTTATTATATTACTTTAATTTTATTTTATTAGTTCATGTTGAATATCCATTATTTAAGTTTATAGAGACACGCTTTAAAATCGCAAGTATCAATAAAAGAACTACGTGATTTCTTATACCTTTTAAAGTATCAATTCGGTGGCACTATTCTCATATGTTGGGAAATTGTTAATGTTGGTTCAGCTTGGACAATCTAACATACGAAACTTAAGATAAATAATTCATATAAACGTGTGATAAAGCTAATTTCTTATTGATTAGAGTCGCAAGCTATAAAATCACTCATATTATAAAATACGTATTAAAAATACTCGCTAAACGCTAATCGGAGGGAGTTATAAAGTAAACAGTTAGGACAGGCATATCTTTGAACGTATGTACACTAAATGTAGTGCAAATCTGTTCAGAATGACAGATTTTATCGGATATGTACACACATACATATAAACATACTGCTTTATTAATATAGATATAATTTCTGTATTCTTTCTAGAAGATGTTTCGAGTTACACTTTTGTTTCATTATACACTTTTTCATAGAAATGCTCCCACACGAATGCATTCAATGGTGTCCCTAGAAAAAGTCTTGTATTTCATTCATGTTTATTTTATTCCATTTCAGTTTACTTTCTTTTCTATTTCAAATTAACTATTATTTTCTAATTTTTTGACAAATATATCTGAAGACAAATTTTGGTCTTATGCTGCTTTTGCTCTTTCCCATATTTGACTTTGATTTTGCTGTATTATTTTTATGCTGCATCTTCAGACAGATTTTCAACTCACTATTATTTAAGAATTTGATTGGATTAGCAAAATACCTGTTAACGCATTCTATTTACGTTAATCAATAATTTTCATGGTGCAGGTGACGCTCACAGCTATAGAACGTTGCCAGCTGCTGTGTTGGGGCCGCAAAGAGTTGCTGACAATCTTGGAAAACAACCAGTTCCTCAATTTTGTGATGTACAATTTAATCGGCAAAGATATCACGCACAAACTGTACTCGCTCAACGATCAACATCGGAAGGATACCGCTCCGGAGAAGCTGTCCATTGCTGACTCTCTCGATTTCTGGAGGAGTCCCATGGCCAGGTGTCACTCGGTGGACATGGTGCACACGAGCAAGAAAGGACAAGTCCGATCACTCTTCTGGAAGAAGCCCGAGAAAAAGAACAGGAGAATGAGCTCCCTTCTTGCTGATCATTTAGGTAATTCTTAGTGTCTTTTGCCTCCCACAGGGCGTTTCAAAAGTCCCGGAACATTCAAATATCACCAGAAACGCATGTCACATCGAAAAAATAAAAATTGATACGTTTTTGCAAAAAACTATACACCATGATACCGAACTTAATCCCTACTCCCTGCTAGTCACTCCAGTCTAGGGGGTGAGGAGAGATCGAATTCAGTATCAATAGAGAGATTTTAACAAGATTTCCAACAAGAATGTTTTTAATTTTTTAGACATATATTACGGAGATATCTTCATTTTAAATAATCATTTTCCTGTTGCAATGGCAACACCATTTGTGAACCAATATGCAAAAGTTTATCAGTCAAATTGAGGTATTTTTTCTGGAGAATCTAAATCTTCAATAAAAAATGGCGAATTCCATACAATAATATGAAGTTGTTCCCTATTTAATCCCTTAGGGCGAGGTCAAATCTTTTTTATCGAAGGATAGCTTTTCGTAAAATATTAAAAATATATTATTTTTATTATTATCGAGATATTTCAACCATTTCGGGTCTTTTAGAACATTTTGCATAACAGCTCCTGTTTTTCTTCGTACGATTCTTATATATATTCCATCGTCATCGAGCAATTACGCGTTGAGAATTAATTTAAAATTTAAATGTGTGGGAGCGCCCCAGATAGATTGACGGAGGATATGAATTGAAACAAGGTCCTTCTTTAGGCCTGCAGCCGATTGCTCAAACCATCTTAGAAAAGAGTTAGTAAAAAGAACTATATACTTCTCATCAACTTTCAACAGTTGCCTAAAATTACCTTTGGTAAGTGTTAGTTAATGTGTAAATATTTTATATGTTATAATTTATATTTTATAACCGTCGTTGAACAGCCCAATTTTTGGGTTTACGACTACTAATGTTCAACTTTGTGGCCTTATAATTTTGAACCCAATCGAGAAGACAAGGGAACTCCTGTATCAAGTATTGAGAGAAATTTGCCTTCGTGGAGGACTTTTTTGATGTAGCTAACCCGCATTTGAATTACATGAAGCGGAGGATCACGAGAGCCCCCCACAGTTAGCCTGACAGCAAAGGGACTCTAACCCATGATACGTCTACCACTTAGAATATTTTACGTCAGCACGGTGGTCGGCACAAGCCGAATGCGGAGTATCGACCAGTCATTGCTGGATTTGAACCCGGTACACCTCATTGGAAGGCGAAGACAAATATTCATAGATTGAGTGGTTGCTTTCTTAAAGTTCCATTTTTGCTTTTACTAAAATAATGCTCATAGCTACCTCTCTTGCCCATACTTTCTGATAAGAGATATTTCTGCATTAAGAACAATTTAATAGTTTCTCAGAAAAATATTAATTTAAGGGAGCTGGATCTTTCTGTAGAGGGAAATGCAGACCCTACTGCAGTCAAGGTTGTAAACTTGGCACGAGTTAGCCCTAGAAAATTTTTGAAATTGGATAGTCACAGTATTTTTTATATTTACTTAAAGTATCTCCCTTCTATCTTGTAATAAACTTTAGATGAAAAATTTTTAAACTTTTTCTGTATTTCTCTGTAACGCGTTCTAAACTATAACCTGTAACAAGGCTTCTAAAACCGATAGGAGAGAGCGAGCACCAAAGTTTGAAAATTTCCCATACATCAGGAACTTTTAACCTGTAGTCGGTGTTTCGGCTTTGCTAGAGGAAACTAATTGAAATGGTCTTGGCATTCAGTAGGCTGTATAGTGTCTTTGAAGAAGAAAAAAAAATTCTTTAATGAACATATTTTACAGGAATAATATAACTTCATGTGAATGGAAAATGAGTTTCTTTACTGTAAATACGATTTCTATTTAGATACAAGAAGGACGGCGAGACTATTTTAAAGTCTATATCTTATTCATTTAACTTATCATCATACTTTTACCACTTTCATAATTATATATAAGTCAACGCAACTGCATATCTCATTATTCAATTGGTACGTAGTGGACCTAATCCTATACAGTTTTTCATTAATTTTAGCTTATGTTGCCCGCCATTGATTTAATAGGGCAACTAACACCTTTTGATCCTTAGGTATTTAAAGATTAAGGATCATGCCCCATATATGGTAGAAAATTGAACTTCGGTACAAGTTTAAGCTAGACTGAGAGTTTCTTATTTTTCTTAGAGCAATTCCTTCCCTACTATACCAATATCTGATACATTTTTCAGCAGATTTTGCAAGGATTTCTAATGTTAATTTTTTTTTCTAGGAGCAGAAAATAAAAAAAGAAATATATAAACTTAAACAAGCAAGATAAGAAAACTAATTTTTGAATGGTTCATTTTGATTATAAGCTAACTTTCAACTTAATTGTAAATTCTACAGAGTATATAGCGGATGATTGAATAATTTCAAAATTAAAAATCTCGGAAACAAAGGATGATAAAGGAATAAAAGAAACGGTACTTTGATTGTGAAAGCTACAAAATTTTTATGCGGAAATTTGAAATTCAGTTACAAAAGTTGTTATGAGATGGCACTGTACAAGCACAGAATTCTAGAACAGAACTCAAATGCCTTAACCCCTTCCTTTTCGCTCCCGTGAAAATGACGGGGTGAGTTTTCGCCCTCTATTTCTCGCTCCCGTGATATTGACGAGCTGGCGTGTTCAGTAGTAACGCGCCAATAAGAATAAAACTAATTCATTTCTTTTGCTCGGAAAAAATTTTATTTCTCATTTTACACGCCTGGTGGCAGTAACAGGATCTTTTTAAGGTAATTGTAGATAGTTAGTTTATTTTAAACTAGTTGCAGCACTAATCAAATACGTAATACAAATACAAAAGTCAAAAAAAATAGACACTTTTATGATCGTTTTCTTGAAAATTAACCGATCGTTAAGGGGTTGAAACTGTAATCCAACTGTGATATTCTATTACCAGAAACATACGTTGTTCAATAAAATACTTGACTTAAATCTCCTAATTCTGTACGAGAAATTCCTTTCCCTCTTGAACGCTAATACTGATCGCTCTGGCCGTTTGTCGGCAACCGTTGTAACTAAATTCCAAAATTTCTGTAGAAAATTTTTACAGTCTTCGTACCATTTGTTTCATTCCCGAGATTTTTAATTTTAAAATCAGTCAGTCGTCCGCTGAACACCCTGTACGCCATATGTGATACTTCATTTTGAAACAAATGCAAATTTTTAATGATTTTTTTCCAGGAGACTCCCGGACATCGAATTTCTCCGATCCTGGTCCTCGTCAAAAAAGAAAAGGAGAAAAACAACAACCGCAACAACAACAACAACGAGATCCACCTTTTGCAACTCCAGTATAGTTAATGATTGTCCCGTCCATTTTGAAAGAATGCTCATGGTTTGAACAGTGAACAAATTTTAGGAAACTCTCAGTCCTCATTAAGGAGAGAAAAAAAAAATAAACTTGTTATTTAAAAAACTCTAACAAATCAAACATTTAACGAAATAAAAGTATGTACATAAATATATCAGAAAAATATCATCTGAAGCACATTGAACTCATCCCGATATTTGAAATAATTCGACAACGTTTTTCTCGTCAAATTAGGAGTTCTACCATAATTAGTTTTGTATTAAAATGAATGGCGATGTAGAATGGTCTGCATCGCCATTCTACAAAATAACATTTGCTTAGTTAAAAACAATGCAATTAATCTCATTCTTTTCCTTTTTGGAAAGTACGTGTGTTTATTTGATTTTCGTTTTAAAAAAAAAGATTATTAAATTTGTGCATATAGAATACAAATACAAAATCTATGATAATAAAAAATAAATTTAAAATGTTTGACGAATTACATCAAATCTAATTCCAGAAGTTTTTTTGAAGTATTTCATTTATAACAATTCGAAGACAAATCAAAGGTGAATTCTAACAAAACTTATCGCAGGACTCGGGTTTTGTATGATGTTCAAATAATAATGTAAAGTAATATTGTTCAAATTGGCTGCTGGCGTTTTGACTTCAAAGGTTATTAATTTTGCCCCAAATTTTAAACAAAATTACGAATCATTTTTCGCTAATTAGGCATATTAGAATACTACCGAAATTACATGGTTTGTGTCTAATCACGTGGTTGTGCTTGGCATGTATTAGGCTTGTTTTATTATCACACTGAATCAATTTTCGATCAGATTTAATTGGATACATGCAAGCGACGTCACACGTGCGTGTCGAGCCTGATTGACTGCTGAATCATGTATAAACAAATACGATTCTCCCCACGCGTGACGTCGCTCGATGGTATGCAATTGAAAACAGATCATTTTTTAAAATTAATTAAGTCTCCCAAATGAGAACACTATATTTTATCTAAAAACAAAACTTTAAAATCAGTCATAAAAAAAACGATTCGAAAAACACTTTTCTAATGAAAAGAAATTACATTCTCAAAAATTAGTATTATCTTTCTTAATTTTGTTTTAAAGTTTAGCCACTTATTGTTAAATTATGTATAGGAAAATACACAAATCTATCAAATTGACTGAAAGCAAATTGTATATATGCATATTCGGAAAAGTATAGCTCCCAATTAGACTAATTAAAGGTTGCAATTGAACAATAACGACCAAAAATAGCAAATCAGAAGGTTCTTTAATAACTCAAGTGTTACCAGAGTTCGTTTAGGATGTTCAACAGCATCCACCATACTCTCTAGACCTCACCAGTATTTCGATCCTTACAAAATGACCTGCATGCAAAAATCTTCTACGTTATGGTTGAAATAAAAACTCATGTTTGAAAGGGAAAGAATTTTCTAAAAGGACATGTTTTTCAAGTTGTTCGAATGATAAAGCAACATAGTGGAATAGAATGTCACTAATACAGTTTCAATTTTTTTTTATTAAATGTACTTCAACTATATTTTAATTATGTATAGAATATTTCATTTTTCCTTCCAAATTCGGCGCGAACTTACCGGGCAACACAATATAGCATGTTACCAATTTTAAACTTAATATTTCCAATAAGATAAGATGTAACAAAGTTTTTAACAAGGAGAAATTATTTCATATTTTTTTGAGTTTTTAGAATACAAATGAGGAATTTAATTTATTCATCAATTTATAGTCATTTGGGGCTGTAGAAACAGATCTGCTTTTTTAATGGAAAGTAAAAATAATTTCAAAAATCACTATTAAAGGGACATTACGTAAAATCTCTGAAATGCGAACATGCTACATCACAATGATCTTATGCTTAGGCTGGAAACATCGAAATTTCCCTCGAGTATTTCTAAACATATTTTATACGCCTCTTCCTGTTAGAAAAGAAATTGGATAAAAAGATAGACTTTTGTATTACATATGAAAAAGCTCATTTCCTTTGTGATATTAAATTGAAGGTGTACCTCAGATCAATACACGGTAGGCTCAATTCCTTTTGTTTATTTTATTGATGACATAAAAATATTTTGGTCTCCCTAAATCCTTCTTTCCCAAAAAGGTTTCGACCACACGTGCATTCCATGGCCTTCAAGCACACTAGAGATTTCTCTTTTGTTTGTTTGCTTCTCCCCCCCCCCTCCCATTTGTTTTTTTATATTACGCTTAATACATTGTTTCATTTTGTTACCTTGATTCGATTCTTCCTTCTAGATAGAACTATGCATTTTTTTAGACGGGATGCAAGGTAAAATTTGAGAAAGCTCCCATTCTAAGAATGAAGCCTTAAAGTAACTCTCATATCGTCTGACGAACTTTTAGAATATTTTAGATCAGTGGTCCTCGATTATTTTTGGCTACGGAACCGAAATTATCGTCCTTCGTTTGGTGGATTTTATAATTGAAACTCATTAGCAGTCGTAAACATATTAACTAAAACACTACTAATCGTTTTGAAAATATTTCATGTGAGAACTTAATTTTTTTATTGCTTCGTAGATAACACTTTTAACTTCGGTGTTATAGAGTAGGAATTTACGGGTCTAAAGCGGCATCTGGAATAGTTCTGAATTTGTTTTGGTAGAGCTGAAAATGAATAAAATAAGCTAAATTATGGTTTTCGGAGGAAAAAAAACTGTTATAAACATTGAGAATGGTTATGAGAGAAGAAAAATTTTCCTTTTTGTGGAATTGGTTATTTTCTTTAAAATGAAAGATTCGATGGGAAATACTAGTACATTTTTTTTAAATGCTTATCTTTTTCATATTTCTTTTCCATAAATATTGTTATCAAAACAGAAATGTTTCTTTAAATAGCAATTTTTTCACTGGAATTTCACTTGAATAATTTCATCTAAAGCAACGAAATATAAAACAAATGTTGAATTTTTGATTGAATAAAAATATAAATAGAGGTTTTACAAACTATTTTTGGGAACTTTACTTTTGTTTTTGGGAACAACTATTTTAGACTACTACATTGGGGGAACTTACTTGCCATACCCACCCAGCAAATCAAAAGATTACATTTCCATGACGGGGAACAAAGATAGATACACATTTAAAAATGAACATTTCTATTACCATAATTGGAGAAAAAAAATTTCCAGCTAAACTAATGTCTTAGCATTTTGGCCTGTAGTTGTAGAAAATTAGAGAGTAACTAAAAAAAAAAAAAAAAAAAAAAAAAAAAAAAAAAAAAATTCCTTAGTTTCTAAGGATTTTGTGGGAATGAGATTCTATTTTGATTGCAAGAAATAAAAAAACCAATTGAGTTGAGGTCAATAATAAGTATTCGTTAAAAAATATTTTTTTCTCTTAGTGTTTTATTTTGAACACTATTATCGCACTCATTTGAAGAGGCGTCATCATCTATTAATCATATCAAGATATCTAAAAAGAAAAATAAATTAACAATTACTTTGAACCCCTCATATCCGAATTGTAGCAGTATTGATTTTCTTAAAAATTTAATTTAAAAGGCATTTTATTAATTCTAAAATGATTCATCAGTTTCCGTATTAGTGTACTCAATTCAAAGAAAGTGAATTATTAAATTTTAACATGATTGAGTTAACATGATTAAATACGTTTCTTCAATAATAAATGATTAGATTTTATATATTCAGAGGTTTTTATAAGAAATTTAAGATGGTAATTCTGTTCTAAGAGCATTAAAAAAATATTTCTTAGTTTAAGAAGGACAATTCTGTTTTAGAGAAGTACAATAAAGTTACACAAAATTTTATTGGCTGTCTACTTGTGTTTATTGTGAATGTCTAGAACATTACATATCAATTATTTAAAACACTTTCTTTGGCATAACACAAGTTTCCTTTTTGAAAAGTAAATTTTTAGTAAAAATTTGCTTTCTGAAAATATTTATTCCGTTTTTTTTTTTTTTTTTTAAATTTTTTGTAAGGGAGATATTTGGCTGATAGGCACTTTATGTACGTCGTTCTAGAACGCTGCACAATGGGCTATTTTTAACGGTCTGTGAAATATCCCTGATGATGATCCGAAGACATGCCATCGCAATTTTGATCCTCTGCAGAGGGAATGGCTCCTCTGCTTTGGTAACCCGACTATCTGCGCGCGAAATCGAGCACTTTACGGTAGAACAGTTTAACGAGAACTTATACCGTGCACCGTCGATCCCTTCGAAGGCTGATCAAAGTGGTCACCCACCCGCTCACTGACCGCGGCCAGTGATGCTTGACCTCTGTTTCTACTGGGAACAGCATCTTTACGATCAGTCCACTAGGAGACAGATATTTGGTTGAAACTCTGATGTACTAAATCATTAAAAGTTATTAATATCTCATATATTCTGATTGGAAAAATATATTCCCAAGTAATTAATTTAATGCCACTTGACCAACTTTCATGGACATTGTATTTTTACCTTCTTTAAAAATATTTTCGAAATGTAAAATAAACAACTAAATGTTTAAATACGATTTCTTAAGGCTGATACACATTTCATATTAATATGCAAGTTTAACATATTTTTAAAAAATTTTAATTATCTGAAATACACTAAAAATAATAACTTTATTTTGTGTGTGTCGCTCTATAATATACTATACAAAACTTCATAATTTTAATCGTTAAACTTAACGTTTTTTAAAAAGCGAAAAACTAAGCCATCATTTTATTATTATATAATTGATAAATATCAATTAGAAAAATAAACAATTGAAATTATTTTGATTATCATCCGCAGCTAATAGAGATTATCTTTCTGAGAGTTACAATAATGAAACAATAAGTTAATCCTCCTAAAATTAATTCTCTCAGGATTTAGTCCTGAACCAAATTAAAAGCAACCAACAGAATACTTTACCTTTGATTATAATAAGTAAACAAATTTAAGAATAAAACAATGCATCTTGGAAATAGAACGAACTTTAGTTTGGAAATCAACTAAAATAATGATTGGAAAAAAAATGTAAGCGTTAAAAATATTATAAGCACGTACTTATGGTGAGTATTTTAAGGCTTCATTCCACTTCAAAGACAGCTGCATTTTTAAAGGTCGTATAAAGGTCAGAATCCTCTTAATGATAACGATATAGTAAGTCTGTAACAACTGCTCTTAATATCTATGTACAGAATCTTTGCAAGAATTAAATAAAGAAAAAATATGTCTATTAAGATTCGCAAATTAATTTGTATGTAAGGAAAAAAATGCAATCAGTTATCATTTAGGCTGGGGATAAGAAAGAATAAATTAAAAAAAAAAAAAAAAAACATGTAGTTTTGAGGAAATAACTGTTGAGAGGTTAAGGCTATTTTTCAAATGTTCTGTCGCCACATAAAATAGCCTCTTTTTTTGGCGAAATATGCCATTTTCTTAACTTCTTGTTCAGTTATTCATGACTGTCTGATCATGTTTAAAGCTAGCGCACTCTATTCTAATTCTGAAAATGGCGTAAAACGTCACAAAAAAAACCCTACAATTTTGTGAAAAAGAATAAAGTCGTATTAAATTCCTAATACAGAAAAATTTGTACAGCGTTGAAAAATGCAGCATTATCTGGGCCCATAAGAATTTGCGAAAACTGAGAATTATTCAATAATTTTGATAATAGTGGAAAAATCTCGTCAAATTAACAATTTTTTTAAAAATAAAATAATAACTTTTAAAATATTTAAGTTCGTTCTAAGGCTCAGATAATTCTTCACGGCAAGATGACATTTATAGTATAGAATTATAACTATGCCTCATGTCTGAGACAACTTTTGTAGCAATTTTTTTCTTTCCAAAAGCTTAGAAAAACACTGTTAATTACAAATTTGGGATCCCTCTTGTGTAATAACTCTTTTACTTACATATATATTAAGAGTGGTAAATACAGAACACCTTTATAAACATGTAATGACAAAAAAAAGTAATCACATCGAAGGCATATTTATTGCCTTGAAGGTTATTGAACAAACAATGTGGGGAAGGGAAAAAAAATCTTGCGTTTATTTTAATTTCTGATTGATCTTAAATTCTTTACATGAATTAAGAAAGCTATAGTCATACGTCATCAATATAAACGCATATATAGATACTTCATTATTTACTAAATCTCACAGTAGTACAGTAGATTAAATCATAGAGATAGTAGAAGAAGCAAACAATAATTAGATTTTTATTTTTCATTTTAAAATATAGTCTTATATAAATGCATTGATGTATAGCGAAAAAAAAAAAGATAGACAGATTTTATTTTATTTTTTTATCAAACATAATTTTTCCTACAGAAAATCAATACAGCTTTTTAGTAACTGTGAAAAAACTATTTAAATGGGTGTTATATTGACTTTGATTATAAAATTCTAAATTATATAAACATATTTTTAAATAATATATGAATTACAGGTACAGATAATTCGCAATTACTTA
The DNA here is from genome assembly GCF_043381705.1 of Parasteatoda tepidariorum. Taxonomy (NCBI): domain Eukaryota; kingdom Metazoa; phylum Arthropoda; class Arachnida; order Araneae; family Theridiidae; genus Parasteatoda; species Parasteatoda tepidariorum. The sequence continues at coordinate 28,046,157 of NC_092205.1, read as the reverse complement.
GCTTTCAGAAGGAAAACTCATGAACTGACCCTCATCAATTTTGACGAATTTTAGCGTAATTATATAAAAAATAGAAATATTTCCCAGATACAGGGTCATTCCAGCTATAGGGATGCCCTGATTCAGGGTGTCCTGTATTGAATTGGCGGTTTTCAAAAACGTATAACAGGAAAATAACTAAGGTTAAGAGAACCGTATACTCATCATACATTTTTCCACCCAATTTTGGTTCAAAATTTTTTCGACAGATGACGCTGCAGATAGTAAACGTTTAAACCAAAGAAAAACAATTGAAAGATCGCAATCTGACATGTTGTGGTGCAATTATTAAATATTTTACTTAGGCTTATAAGTTTAATATACGTAGCATCATCTGTCCATAATTTTCCAAATTAAAGCTGGAAAGTTCTTATTAGTTCTAATCAGAATTGGGACACATATCAATAAACAAAAATTACACAAATTTTAAAAGTTTGACCAAAATTTTTCAAAATGAGCAGATAATTTAGACTAAGCAATTTTAGTTTTACTGTAATTTATTACTGAAAACAAAGGATCTGTTGTTAACATATTGATGTATTATGTCTATTGTAGGGCAATGTATTTAATAACACACACGCACTTGCATTCTAAATTACTATACTTCTAGTAAAATAATTAGGCCAAAAAAAAAAAATTAGGAAAAATAAACATAATAAATGAAGATTTTATTTTTGTAACAATATCACCTCAACTATAAATTTATATAATTATTTATAGTTTAATATATTAAAAAAAATGCTTATATTTATTCCTTTGTAAATAATATCAAAATGGCATAATTATAAAGAATTTCAAGAGCCCTTTTATACTCTTGACATTATTAAAATTAATAACTTTGGGTTTAAAAGTCATACAAAAAATGGATCATTTTAAAAATATAAATATCTCAAACAAGTAAAGTTTACAAAGCATTTATCAACTTAAAACTTTTTTTTATAAATCCTTTCATTATAGTCTTGAATCATAAGCACATTTTTTATATTCTAGTTCCTCATCTTAATCGATTAGAAGTTTATGATTTTTCCTTTTTGAAATATCAATCAACTAACTTCACGATATTTTATTTTTATTTTTTGATATAAAAGCGCACAATAAGAATTTGAATCCAAGAAAATGAATTATAGAACAATTGAGCAAACTGATATACATAATTCATTGCGAATTCAGTCGTGCATAATTCATACATGTGAGTTATAGTTTAACAGATTTAGAGACCACTTAATTCCATACGTACAATAATAATTCATAATAATTATTTTTTATCTTACAGCCAGAAGTTGTATCATAAATTATTATTTTTTTTATTATACAGCCATATGTTGTATCATATATTATTTTTTTTTTATCTTACAGCCATATGTTGTATTATATACTATTTTTTTTTCATCTTACAGCCATATGTTGTATAGCCATATGCATGTAACATCACATATATAGCTGGCAGCAAAATTTACTGACAGAGATAATTATTTTAAAAAATTCAGCCTAATTTAACATATATACATGTACAAAATTTGAAAATATAAGCTGTTTTAAAATTATACACAAAAAGTTTTTGCTGTTTATATTAATGAGGAAGCATTTCGAGGGCTTTTATTCCAAAGCCTGAAATCAATTTGCAGCTTCTACAACCCAGGGTCGTGATTCAGAATTTTCTGCTATCAGCGATATGCATTAATTATTTGCTGGCAAATAAAAATTGAAACAGCACATAGACTTAGCAGTTCGTAACATCCTAAAACAATCATAAAAATATTGGAATGATGGAACCTTTTTTGGCATCCAATTTTTTCCAGAAAATGACTTTTGCAAAATTGCAATGAGAGGAAAGAAGTTGTTCAACTTCAGTCAAGTTTCATAAATTTCTCTGAAAGATTTAAACTGTGCACCACTAAATATTTTGTCATACTAGAGAAAGGGATAGTTTTGTAGAGAAAAGAAATTACGAATAAATATTGTACAAAATATTCCAGAAATTGGATTCTTGTTAAAATAGTTCACTCACAGCTTTCAATGAAAACGAATATATTTAGACATGCAATGTTCTAACATCTCAAACTAATGTATCAAACTCTTTTTCTTTTTAAAGAAAAAATGGTGATTGGCCATTTTACTTACAAAAAACTTTTCTATGCAAGTTTTTTTTAAATTTTTTATTTCCTTTCATATATACAAAACAATTGATGATAAGGATGATTTCTATTGCATTTAATATATTAATTTTAAAACTCATCTGAGTGTTGTTGTTTGTATAAAGATTTTTGTTACAGTTGCTTGAATGTGTTGTAAATAAATAAAAATGAATATATGCTTCAAAAGAAAAAAAATTGAGTTGGTTCATTTAATCCTCACTGCACGGCTGCCAAATCCTCGGCATTTTCAATATTTTATTTTTATATTTAGAGTGAGTATAAAACTTTTACTTTTTTATTTCATTCTTAGATAGAATAAATTTAATTAAAAATGATTTTATTGGGAGTACAAATTAGTTCGGTCCGTTTTTTTGTGGTCAAAAATGCATTTATTTCCGAACAAAACGAATAAACAGATTAATCTAAGTATCGTCCATCCATGGGTACTACTTTTTCCCACCTCTCAGGCAATTTTCGAAAAAATGTCTCGTCTTTTGAGGCGATCCAAGCTAGGAGCCAGTTTTCGATTTCTGCGAAAGAAGTGATCTGGTGACCTGCCAAATCATGCTGCATCCGTCGGAACAACCAGTAATCAGAAGGAGCAGTGCCCAGCGAATACAGCGGGTGCGGTAAAATATCCCAACTGAGCGTTTCCAAATAATTTTTTACGACTTTTGAGAGATCAGGCCGACCGTTATTATGCAGAATAACTTTGTCATGTCTATGCTCGTATTTCGGCAGTTTTTCTCATAATGTACGGCTCAAATGAATCAATTGTAGCCTATTCCGATCGCTCGTAATGGAATCCCCAGGTTGTAGCAGCTCATAGCATACAACACTATTCACCATTCTTAAAACGTCGAAACCAATCCCTACATGATTTATCAGTTGGAGCATTGACAACATAAACTTCTACAAGCATTCGATGCGCTTCAGCTGCACTTTTCTTCTAATTAAAGCAGAAACATAAAACCTCCCGAAAATGGAGCTTCGTTACCACAAAATTTGACTTACTCAACTACGTATAAAACAGGGTTTTTTGTATGAAACTCAAAGCGATATAAACTGAATATTATTGACAGATGTTTAACCTCTCTGAAACCAGCTGTCACTATATAACATTCATAATAGCAGAGCCACCTATTAAAAGCGGACCGAACTAATTTGTACTCCCAATAATTTACGCTACAAATGAGTAAATTAAACATTGTCTATTGTTACAAATATGTGTATAATCTCATAAATATTTTTTGTTATTAGGTTAAATATCTCAGATGAAGCCTAAATAAACAGTTTAATTAGAAAATTTGCATGGAACTTGCATAATTCTAACATAATTAAGAGAGAAAATAACCCTTAATGCATTTCTTATAGAAAACTCAGTTTGGCAATAATTTTGCAGACTTGGCGATTATTTTGACGACCAGGCAACAATTTTGGCGGCAAAATAATACTTCAGGAAAATTCGAGTTTCGTAGCAATAGTACTACTATTTACGGTGTAAGATGAGAATTGTCTAGAATCGTGTCGAAAGTTCCGGGATTCCGTCGCAAAGCCTATATAAGTAGGAGTGTGCCTTGCAGAGCATAGTAGAAAATATTAGTCTGTTTATGACTGCAATAGTGTTCTGATACGCAAGTCTTTAGCGAACAGTCGGAGGTATACTAACCTGTTATTCATGCTGTAATTGAGTACTGGAAATTTCTGCATTTTCTAGAAATTTCCGATAACACAATTTTGGAGTCTTAAGGACTGCTTGATTCATCTGCAATTGCTACCAACCTCTGCAATCGGTAAAATATGCATGGTAATCATACGTTGGTATGATTAAGTCCCATCCAAATATAAAAATATACTTGCCTACCATGGATTTTGAATTAACATTTTACTATCACTTTGGGAAAGAGTAAATTGGCAGATATGTCAGAGTATGACACAACTGGCCATGCTTGTCTAGAATTTTGTTTTAGATGTACCATATTTCAAAAGCAAAATATTACAAACTGGTTTGTTATGCAGCATAGCACCCAGGTAAAAATTTGGAAAAATTTCAACAGAAGGATTTTTTTATTAAAAATTTATTTGTCAGTTAAAAATTAAAATAAAATACTTTAAATGAATTCAGCAGAATTTAGTATTTAAAAAAATAATATATTTCTGAGCAAACAATAGAAAACTTTTTATAAAATATCAAAACAATGTTAGAATATTTAAACTTATAACAATTTAAATAAACTCCATACGATCATAGCATTTTAATGAGTTTTAAATTAAGCAGAATTTATACAATTTGCTTATATATTATTAAAAATGACACATTTTCAACAAATTGTTTCTTAGTTTTGATATTAAATAGATAATTTTACAAGTATCCAGAATTTTTACTCAGTATGATACATAGAATTATCTAATTATTTTTTTAAAAAATTTAAAAAAAAAGCTCTTTTAAACACTTTTAAAATGTGGCTTTACATTATATTGCATCTAGTTCTCAGATATAGAAATAGACTAATTTCAAAACTTTCATAGAAGGGTTTCAAAGAAAAATTGTCACACAATTTAGTATGTTTTAAAATAAAATTCAAAATGGAATAATTATAATAAAATATTTAATGACAAACACTACTACCAAAAATACATATCTATATAAAAAATAACAAAGATAAATAAATACATTTCCCAGTAAAATTTTAAATTTAGTCTACATGTGATTGTTTATTATTGTATGCTAATCGTCTTCGGTCGGGAACATTGGAAATATAAGCAGTTCCTTGGCTTTGATATTTCTTCTCAATAACCTACATAAAGAAAAAAAAAATATTCATTATGAATAATAAGGACTCCATGAGCCAATCACCAAAAAGAGTAACACAGGAAATTGGGGGAGAAAAAACTGATAATTAAAAACCATTTAGTGCATAAAAGAATAAATAGAAGAAAAAAAATGCTTTTGTGAATTCCTAAAGTATTTAAATAAGACAAGACAAAATATTGATGAAAAAACTTAATAAAATACACATTGCACTAGGGCATAAACTAAGTTTGCTGCATTCTAACACTTGGATAATTTCCAGTTTTTGCTTGAAAAGAAACAGCCGTCTGAAATGATTTTTTAAAAATGGTTAACATATATTTTTATACATGGGAAGCCTACCATTTAGGAAAAACTTACTTAAAAAATGCTTTTTCAAAATAGATTTTTATTTTTTTTTACATGATGAAGAGTTTTGTTACTATTCTTTTTCTAAAGTTAACATCATTGTTAAGATATTTGTCATAACAGAAAACCAACGTTGCTATAACCTCTTCGAAGAAAAATGTCTTCAGTGAAGACAGAGACTGCTGAACATCATTTTTTACTCCATCATTGCCCAAGTGTCTATCTCCAAAATCACACTTCCACTTAACAAGGGGTACTCTGAAGATGCAAGATCAGAGCTGTACAGCGATTGGTCGAACTCCTCGTGAGGAGAAGATTTATCTACAATGTCAACCTTTATCTATGAAAAGGTATCACAACATAGAATGGAATTATTATGTCTTATATACTAGTGAGTAGGAATTTTATTTTTCTAGTGGTAGATACACTACATGCTGAAAACCTAATTACTGAATCAGGTTTTGAATGACTTCAGCAAAATGAAGCAATACTTTACTGAGCATTCCACACCTTTTCTTTTGACTCACACGCCACAGTCTTTGCAATGTCGTAGAGTATTGTACTGCCATATTATGCACTTCACAGTCAGAGGATCAATTGTTTTTAATATTTGACACGTAAACTTAATTCAGCTGCTATTGTGGTTTTAGAACAAAAATGTACTTACTTTCTCGATATGTATATGGAAACATTTTTTTAAAGGTATAGGCAGAAACTTACAGATACCAAAGTGTAAAAATTCCAAACTAGACACCAGTAATTAGGAAATATTGTGATGCTTATACCGCAAGATAAAATATTTGGAGTTACACTCCTGTTCAGACGGTCATGAGATTGGCAGCTTAGTCCTTTCTCAGCTTTAAGAAGCTAAGTGGCTTTATAATACATTCCTCATAAATACCTCCATTGTTGCCATATAAAATTGCTTCCTTACTTATATAATTCATATTAAAGCATATTCTTATTAAAGCATTGCTGCTTTTACACTAACTTATTATTCTCAACAAACCAATTAAAAAAAACTGCTTGTTTTTAACAAAAAAGAATAAAAATAAAAAGGAAAGTAGACATTTGGTTTCAAGTTTCAATTTGGAAACTGCTTTGAAAATTGAGTTAAACAACAATAATTTAACAAATTGTAAATCTATGAAATTTATAATAAAAAAATAAAGTTTAGTTTTTATTTATATATTTTTGTTGCATAAAATCACAAGCTAAAAGAAAGCTGAAACAAAAAGGAGAAAGAACAAAAAGAAAGATAATTAGGAAAAGAAAAACGAAAAAAGGGAAGCAGCAATAAAAATATGTATCTGATTTATTAACTAAGCATGGAAATACAAACTATGTTTTTTTATATATATTTTTAATGGTTATATAATTTTGAGCTCTTCAAGTGTATAATAATTACATTAATTTTACTGTATAAGAATAGAAGAACTAATTTAAACTCAAACTATTTACAGTGATAAAAAATATGCTTTTCAAACACAAACTAACTCATTTAGATATAATAATAACTATCACAATGATTTAACACAAAAATATTATTACTTTATCAAAAAATCTGCTCAATTTAACTGCATTGCTGGAACCTGGAGCAAATGACCGTGCTTGACAGCAATCCTAAAATAAATAAAACATAAACAATAAGATATAAGCAATATTTAACGATCATATCAAAGATAAAGTAGCTTGAAATCAGCAAGAATTCAACAAGAGGAACCCTTCTGCTTAATGGGGAAAAAAAGATTTATCATTCTCTTACAACATAGATTTCATCTGCTCCACATTCATCCGCTATGGATGATGTGCGCTTTGTTCTGCCAGGAGGATAGACTTCCATAACAAGACTCTGTTTTGTTCCAATCACAAGAATAGGAATTTGATTATCCACAAATTGCTCAGAATCAAAACCATACCTGAAACCAAAATACTACTTTTTACAATCTATTTTTAAAAATACTATTTTTAATCAATTATACTCAATGAATTATAGTGCGGCTTTCAGGAGAACTCCTCCAGACATCCGTCGTGGCGGGTGCTATGGTCACGAGATAAATACACTTTGAATAGGGTTGAATAGTTTCGTCTTAATTGCGGCATAGTTTGGCGTGAGAAAACCAATGGACCCCTTCGTTCCTCCATTTTATCCCCATTAGAGATGTGGTTTCACTTGTTACCATAGTAGCAGACAGCCCTAGACTTTTAGTCTGGAGGAGTTCTCCAAAACTGCACTACATCTATAACTTTACTTGATTAAGGCCAGGTTTTTGATGTAATATGCATTTTTTGCACTTCGGGATATTTTTTTTCTGTCATTTCAGAACATTTTTTTAAGTTTTTGAATTATTCTTGTAATTATTTTTCAGAATTTCTTTAATTTGGGGTCATTTTGGGACCTTGAGAGGTTTTTGTGGTTGTCCTCACCATGTAAAGCAAATACGGATTAGTTCCATCAAAAAGTCCTCCAGGATGGCAAATTTCTCTCAATGCTTGATCCAGGAGTTCCCCTGTCTTCTAGATTAGGTTCAAAATTGAAAGGTTACGGAATTGAACAATAGCAGTTGTACCCCTCCCCCTCAAAAAAAAATTTTTTTTGGGGTCGGCTGCTCAACGACGGTTATAAAATAAATAAAAAATCATTTGTTCTCTACAAAGCTCAAGCAAACTTTTTTCCAGTTCTTTCTTTTTTACTTTTTCTTTCCCTTTTTATTAAAAAAAAAGAGAGAGAAACTTGCTCGAAAATATTCTTTCATTCTTTTTATTCTATTTTATAATCCTTTTGTCTGTGAGAGGAGATTTCCTCTTTTTCGTCAAAATCAGGAGAGTGGTGGGATAGGCAAAATCACAGGAACTGTGCTTAAAGGAAGTATGGGAACTTAAATTGTAAAATTTGCGAGTAAAGTTTTTCCAGCAAACTTCAACGTTTGAATCTTGGAATAACTCATTCATTTAAAAACACTACACTAAACACCTGTTTGGGTAATAATCTTTTTTCTTGATTCCAGTGACCTGAAGATTCTTCTAAACAAAAATAAATGTTCCAGAAACTCTGAATTTATTTCTGCAGCCTTGAACAGTGATGACTGAAACATATTACAAATGGGTTTAATAAAGCAGTCTTCTCAGAATCCAAAGAGAATATTAGCACTTTTGAATAAAATTGCATGGCTAAAAAAATCGATAAAGTGTATATTTAGACTGCAACGCAACATCCATTACTTCTCTTACTACTCCTGATGATAGCGGTGAAAACACTGAAGATGAATAAGAAATATTAGAAAATATACCCACAACTAATCAAGAGATTTTTAAAGCATTAAAACTCATGAAACAATATTTATTTGTGAATGTAAATCAAAGAGCAGATTTGCAAACAATAGCAAGAGCTGAGAGGGATATTGCTGAAATTGTATCTAAAAACAAATAACACACATTTATCTAAAAACAAATAACACACATTTAAAACAAAGAACACACATTTATCTAAAAACAAAGAACACACATTAAAGATTACACATTTTTTCTAATAGTTCATCTCGATAATGTAAATTTTTGAAAAGTATACTTAGATTTTTTCACCCATATCTCCGTCATCGTCCCGCTTCATGTGTTTTAACGCTAGTTCAATGAAACTATAAAATTGGGATTAAAATGTATAATTTTTATCAACTTAAATTACAAATTGCCAATTTTGATAAATATGGACATCCTACAATATAATAATGCAATTTTCAAATGACACAACAATACACAAAACATTGGGTAGTCATTTAGCAAAATCTATTGCAATTTCTATAGATGTGATTAAGGAATCATACTTCATACTTCATATTCCAATTATACAGTTAGCATTTAATTCATTTAAAAATCACATATTAAGAATAGGACCACGTCATTAAAATTAAATATAACTAATGAAATGTTTTTCAAAAAGTTGAAGTTTTATTTTTGTGGTTAGTGAATCATGCGTACGAAAAAAATAAAGAAATAAATAAAATTAAAAAAATAAAAATATTTAAAAAAATTGCTTGCTCAGTAATTTGCATATGCAAGAAAAGGCATTGTTTTTTAATGTTACCTATTGAAAGAGCCTAAACAGAAAAACGGCATTTGAGAATGGCATGTTTGGTATTTAGTTGACTTTGATTTCTCTTCTTCTATTTGAGGCAAAATGTTTAAAATTTAAAGGATAACATTTCGCTGCCTCTAATCAAATATGTGGACATGCTGTTCATTTACATAGAAAAAAAAACCTTTTTGTCTTTAGCAAATTCCAATAAAGCAAACTTTACTACCAAACAAGATATGTACAGATGAATAACACAAGTTTCAAAACAAAAGGTTGAAACACCAATTTACAAAGAGGATGAAAATATCAACTTACCAGCCATTGTTTTTCTTTGCTCCAGAACCATCCTTGGATAAAACTTCAGCTAACCATTTTCGTAAGTTCTGTTTAGATTTTCTATTAGTCAGATCATGAACTAGTACTATACCTACATTTTATAAATCCAGTTGTTGAAAAACATTAACAAACCAAAAAGTGGGTAAGAATTTTTAATCTTATAAAATAAAGCATAGTAATAAATAACATTTTTAAAAATATACCACAAAGCAATGTACAACCATTGCAGAAATTGAAGATATTATTTACATATTTACATTTTAGAAAAATTGAGAAACGTTTCAGGCACTTCTAATATTTAATAATGTATTTTGCTCCACCTCAAAGTTTCAGATTATAATAATAGAAAAAAAATATGACATTTACCTTTTCTCAGGTGAAAAACTTAGTCATCAATAATTTACTCTTTTTTTTTCTCCATAAATGTCTATTTTAACCATTATAAAAAATGCATTTCAACTTTAAAAGAAACAAAATTAAATTTTTAGTAAAGTGTTTGCTTTAAAGTTTACTGTTGCTGTTGAAGTAAATCAGCTATATATTCTTTTTAGAAATAAACTTCATTGCAAATTGTTTATTTAAATAAAACAATTGTTCAAAAAAAAAAAACTTTCAGCGATAGACATAACATTTAGTTCACTTCTATGGAATTACAGATTAATTGTTGAATTCTTATGACTACACTAATACTCAAGGGAAAATTTAGTATATATATATGGAAAAAACTGAAATTTTTTCTATCAAAAAAAGATTATATTTTGGGCATTTAACAACAACCTTCATTAAACACATTGATATATCTAAATAATAATTACCATAGAGCAACAATGGTGACAGCTTTGTTACATAGAAATATCAAAGCTAAGAATTTTTCCCACAGTTAAAATTTTAGACAGTTAGTGGTTATTTACCTTCTTTTAAACTGAATGTTATCAAAGCATTTTTAGACTATTCTTTTAACTTTGTAAGATGTAATAGATTTAAACCCTTTCTGCTACAGGAAATTTTGGATACAAATTTTAGCCAGACAGATATCTTTGATCATAAACCAAGTGATGAGATACTTCAGTTTTTCTATGTATAAAGAGCTAAAATGGGTTGTGTTTAATATTAAAAATTTCTAATGATTTGTAATGCTCTTAAAATAAGTGGTCCGAGAACAGGCACACTTCAGACATTTCAATTGGAGAAGCTAGGAACCACTAGCAGCGATAGAGGAAAGAAAAAAAAGGGAAAATTCATGTTTATGACATGCTTAGAAGCATTTATTATTATTATTTTTTAATATTCTTTTCGTAAATCAGAATATTTTCAGAGGGTACAATAAATTCATCAATCATATTTTTCTTATTTGAATTTTTTTCCCACTCTTTCAGTGAAATGCTAGTCTACTTGTGTGCTTTATTTTTGAGTTAAAATATGCAGTCTTTGCATTTATCTGCACACAAGTTATCTATTGAAAATAAGATACTCAGAAATAGATAATTATTTAAATAAGTTTTTCATATTTGATAAATTATTTTAAATTTTATTTTATGTTATGTATATTTACATTTAAAATAACCAGCACTATTATCAATTGCTCTGTTAGTTTCCTATTTTTTAAAGTATAGCATTGTTTTGTCCAAATTAGCCTAATACTTTTAAACAGTAATTAAATATTTATGACATTGTGCCCTCATGATACACTGATTTTTCTTGCCTAGGGAGGTCAGAAGAAAGTTGGGCCGGCCCTAAATAAGAAAGGGTTAAAATATTGATTATGAATTGGATTATTATGCTTTTAGGGAAAGAAATCTTCACAAATGGTCCCCATGGAAGCAAAATTCTTTGGTCTTCCAATTATTTCCTCCCTTGTCAAAGCTAAAAGTAAAATGTAAACCATATGATGTTAAAAAAAAAAATTCATAGTGTTATAGAGTCTTAAAAATATCTAGCTAACATAAGTGTGAATTAAAAAAACAAAAAACAATGATCAAAACAACGAAATGAAAAACGAAATCAACAATGAGATCAAGAAAAAAATAAAAGAGCAAGACAACTTTTGGAATAAGTTGATTTCTTGTTTAGTTATATTTTTGCTGAGAACAGTTTTTGTTTATATTTAAGGTTTATAGTAACCCATTACGGGTTTTTCAATTTATTTTTGCAAGTTAGTTTTCTGAAAATATTTCAACTGGAAAATATTAAATTTCAGTGAGTAGTCGAATTAGAAATATGTAGAATCAAAAATAAATAAATTTTTTAATAACAAAAATCACAAATGCTGAACAATAAATTTCCGATTTACATCAAAATACTGACAGTAAATGTCTCACCAGAATCTCCAACAACTAATATTTTAACTTTTTCAATAGTAGCCATAGAGGTGTTTCTTTATTTAATTACTTGCTGGCAGATAAATAATAATAATTAGACAGAAAAATATGATTTGTAACGGATTGTTTAACGGATTATTATAAGCTTATACTAACCTGTAACGGGCATTTCAATTTATTTTTGCTTAGTTGATGTGTGGTTGATGTCAAATAAATGTGCTTTTATATAATAAATAAATAAATAAATAAAAGATTGAAAAAATAAAAACTGCTTTTTTCAGTAAAGCCTGATTTGTTACAGCAAAGAATGTTTGATAATACATTAGAAATGCAATGAATAGAATTATTTATACCATTGAAGGAATTGTAGAAAACAGCTCTACTATTTCTATGACTACTGGAGCCTCCTATATCCCACATTTCTACAAAATATGTCTTTTGGAAGGGAGTTCCTTCTTTGTATTCATGAAGCTGAAAAATGAAACTAATTCATTCTCTCCAATTGAAAAGTGTTTTAACAAATACAGTAAAAATTATGCAATCCAAACTTAGAAGATAAAGTTGATGCTCAAAGCTCATATATTTAATGTTAAAATAACAGTAAAAAAAAAAGAAAAAAGAAGTGTAATAACATTTCTGACGTTTATTTCAATAATAGGCTGACAATAAGGGATATGTGGTCTACAAAAACTACATTCTTTTGAAGTGTGCCCCAGGTTTGCTAAAAATAGCATAAGAATTTTTCTTTCGAAATACAATTTAGCTGGTGGTCCCCTACACATATTTACTTTGTAAAACTAAAGGGTCAACATGAAAAAATGCAATATTTATTCTCAACTCTTTTATGTTAATAAAAAAATGCTCTATTTACTTATGACTAAACATTAAATATAGATGAAAATAAGAATTGTAAGAAGGTAATAAAGTGAAATATTTGTCAACTTTTTGACCTTTTAACAGTTTAGAAAAAAAATATTAAAAAACAAATTTTTTTTCACAAAAAAATGCAATAATTGAAGGCAAATAATTTTTAACTCATTATCAACATTTTCTACGAACATTTTAACAACAACTTGGATAATTATCGAAATACCAGATTTCTCATAACAAGCTGTACTTATCATTCTAACCTTTCAAAGTATTATCATTTATTTATTGTATAGCAAAACAAACAAAATAATCTTGATTTAAAAAACATACAAATAATAATTAGTAGATCCAAATAAACACAGGTTACAATGTTCATACTTTACAAATTTTGTGATCGAGTTATACTCATTTACACTAATTACATGTATTATCGACCAAGTAACATTTGCTAAGTTTGTTATCCTAGGAAATATCTAATACTAACATATTTTTTTAAATTTTTATACATAATTGAAAGGCAAATTACCTTACTTTATAGTCAGCAAAACAAACAAAATAATCTTCAATGGAAAAAAAAACACACAAACACAAATAATAATTAGTGTACCCAAAATAGCACAGGTTACAATGTTCATCCCTTGCAATCTCTGTGATGAGTCTAGTATCATCTTTTACATTACCAAGAAACAATTAGTAAGTTTGTTTATCCTAGAAAATTACTAATAAAATAACATTTTTTAAAAAATTTATATAATTGTTTGTTAAAGTGCAAAAATTTCACAAGCGTAAAAATTTTGCTGACAGCTAAATAAACAATAACAATAAAAAATTTTCCTAAATGTCATTTATTTGAAGTTGCAATTTTTTTAAACAATAAAATGGTAGATAACAATAAAAAAAAGTGTTAATTTTTAAGAAAAATAAGTAAATTAACGAAATAACAATGTTAATACAATGTAATAAGTAAAAGGGTTAATACAATATATGTTAATAGAAAGTATATGTGTTAGTTTAGAAACATAATTCAAATGAGGATTAAAAATTGTCATTTAGACATACTTTCACTTCCACTGAGCAACCAATTGTCCATGAAGGATTAGTTATTGATTCAGAATGAGCTATTAAATGTACCAAAGATGATTTACCAACTCCTGAAAGGTAAAATAATTTCTTTATGTTATTAATTACTTAAAATTATTAATATTTCATTTAAAATTAGTATAATTTTACAGGATTTTCAAATGGTATACAAAATATAAAAACATAAATTTACAAAAAAAGTAGTAAAATACATATTTAAATAATGTTAAAGCAACAAGTAAAAAACTAAGTAATAAATTTCCTTTTTACAAGATTAGTTAATTAATTTAATTTGCCCAAACTGTATTCATTTTAGAAAAATTCTCAAAATATACAAAATTTTATACTGTTCATTTTTTAATAAAAATAGGGAAGTAGTAAGTATTAAAAAAAAGGTTTCTTTTCACAAGCACTAATCTGTTAATTAAAAAAAAAAAACGAAATTACTAAATTTTGCACTCTTGAAAATTGATTCAGGAAAATTATAATGATACAAAAAGGAAAACTAGTTAACGATGTCACTTAGCTGATTGAGAATTTGTGTGTCACAAAAACACATTTTTTAAATGTTATCTTTATTACTCAATGAAAAAGACATGTGTTAAGATTTTACTACCTGCCCCTCCCATGTTAATCAATGGCAAACTATATGAATGCCAATTTATTAACTACTTTAAAAATTGGGTTTAAAATGACACCCCCAAAAAATTAGTTTTAACCTGTAGCACACTTTTAAGTAGCACATTTGTCAGTGCCAAAAAGTTGCCAGATCTTGTGCATTGCATTTTGGCAGGATAAATGTGGAACCAAATTGGGCAGAGAAACTTACATATTGTTATTTTAAAATATGAGGCATTGTCCACAATGCTGAATTGAATAAGGTCAAGCATGTGGCTATAGAACAAATGTTTCAGAAGTTACAAAGGTTTTTGTGCTTAAAAAGTATTATACTCGTATAAAAGAACTACATTTACTCATCTAACCAATGTCTAGATACCATTTTTCCAGTTCCCATGTATTTTTCAGTTTAAATTTCAAGTCATTATTACATTGGGGGGGGGAATTTACAACCAAATTGATAATTTGAGACTAACTTTATATTCTGTGCAATTTATGAAAGTTTGTTAAAATGTAAAAGTAGGTAGCCTGTGTTAATATCATTTCCAAGTTAGTTTTCTGAAAATATTTCAACTGGAAAATATTAAATTTCAGTGAGTAGTCGAATTAGAAATATTTAGGATCAAAAATAAATAAATTTTTTAATAACAAAAATCAGAAATGCTGAAATATAAATTTCCGATTTACATCAAAATACTGACAGTAAATGTCTCACCAGAATCTCCAACAACTAATATTTTAACTTTTTCAATAGTAGCCATAGAGGTGTTTCTTTATTTAATTACTTGCTGGCAGATAAATAATAATAATTAGACAGAAAAATATGATTTGTAACGGATTGTTTAAATCAACAAAGTGAATTAAGAGAAGAAATCAGCTGTTCAGAATATAAACACTAGAAATCAATTCGAAGAGAATTGATTGTTAGACTATTTCAGCTGCCATTTTTTGCTCCAAAAAATTCCTTATTTCGAAAAAAAATAATTTTGAGAGTTGAACTTGCTACATATAAAAAGTATGGTATTGACCAGAAGGACATTACACATTTGCATACATGCTTCTAATTCAACTGCGGTGAAGTCGCACAGAAAGAAGCGACGAGTTCTCTGCATCAATTAATCAATCTGTCAAACGCTTTTTTTTTTTCTTAGTCCAAATTTGAATTTGTTGAACTAGATGTGGGAATAATTTAATTCTTTGTATACTAAATTTTTTCTAATATGTCTGGATTTGTAGAGGGAGAATTGATCATGTCTTGTGAGCCATATGCTCATGTTTTAAACAATGAATTCAAGGGTAAATTCTGTGATTTTTGCATCAAACAGAATAAGGGTCTTAAAAAATGCGCGCAGTGTTCATTTTCTTATTATTGTGATAAAAATTGTCAGGTCAAAGCTTGGAACTTGCACAAATTAGAATGTAAATTTATTAAAATTTTTGAAGGTGAGAAACCATATTTTTTAGCCCGTCTAATCGCACTTATTTTATTAAAAATTAAGAAACATGGCTCTGATGAACCATTTGTGGAGGTAGATGGCCGAAAAGTATCGATGGCATCTCTTATGTCCCATGCCGATGATATTAAACAAGATCCAGTGGACAGTCAAACTGTAAAAGATTTGTTTATCACTCTTCAAAGGTACATTGGCTCTAGTAATATGTCTTCTCTCGAATATTTAACTGAAATATATGGAAAAACAGTGATCAATTCTTTTAGTATTTGTCATGAAATGCAGTCAATAGGATGGGGTCTTTACTTAGGTGCTTCCATTTTCGATCATTCTTGTGATCCTAATGCTGTTCAAATCTTCGACGGAACTATTTTAAGTGTGCGGATGAGAAAAAATGTTCCTCATCGAGATCTCAAACAGGTTTACATTTCATATCTCAATGAAATACTGTTAACGGAAGAAAGACAAAAGATGCTATGGGAAAAGTATTACTTTCACTGCAAATGCTCATGTTGCACCGACCCTCAAAGAGATTACTTGATGACCAGGCTTTTAAAAGACTCTTTTGAAACCAAAGAGGAGGCATTGAAGTGTGAAGAAGCATTTAAAGAAAAGGAGAAATTGTTTCCAGCATTGATGGATGTCAATCCAAAACTAGTTTATGACATGTGCCAAATTTTACTTAAAGATCAGTCTAAAGTCTTAGCAGATACAAATATTTACCGAGTTAGGACTCTGCAATTTGCACTTGATGCTTGCCTGAAACTAGGTGCTTTGGAAGATGCACTTACAGTGGCATCTTGTTTAGAAGAGCCTATTAAACTGTATTTAGGTGTAAATAATCCTTCATTGGGAGATTTTTTATTCAACTATGGAAAATGTTTACATACCTGTGGCTATCGTACAGCTGCTGTTTCTAAGCTGTCTGAGGCAGAGACTATTTATAAAGTTGCATTCGGAGTACAACATCCACTTTATACATATGTTAAAAATGCTTTACAATTTGCTACGCTTGTGTGATTGATTTTAAAATTGAAAAGTTTTACCTACAAATGTTGAGTTCCTAGGTTGAAATACTTGAGCAATACTATTTTTATATTACTTTTCTTTAAATAGAAAAGAAAAAATGGCTTTGTAATGTGGGAAATAGTGTATCTTGAAGTTCGTAAAATGCTAGGATGTGGACTAATGCTGAGATGGTTGAACTCAATAGGTATTTGTTACAATCAATATTAATCTCGCCCAGAAGAAACCTATCTCTTCCAGGAATCAAAAAGATACTAAAAATGACCATTACAACTGTTTTTTTTTTTGTTTATAAAAAACTGATTTATTTAACAGTTAAATAAAAATTAGTTTTTCTCCCAAAATTAATTTATAATGTTAGTAAATCGTAAGAAAAATACTGTAAGTCTATTAAAACGTGAAGGAAAAAGAAAAACTTAGCTATAACATTCCTTAGGTGTTTTTAATTTACAGGTTTTTTCTTTCCAATATTTGATTTTTTATTTTTGCTTAATTAATATTGATTTGAAAATAATATTAAAAATGGGTTGAAATTATAAATGCTTAAAATTTTAACTTAATACTGGATATTTCTTTATGAAACAGGGTTTCTACCTCTTAGATTGGAAGAAATCTATTTCTTCCTTGGCAGTTTTTTTTTTTAAAGTGGAAGAAACTTGCCATCTCTGAATACAATAGCTTTTTTTACAAAAATAATTAATTTTTATGTAAGAAACAAATTTTGGTGTATTTTTTAATAAAATATTTATACTTTGCTTTTATGAGAATTATAATTAAATAATTTGACATGGTGACTTTTATTATGAGTAAGGCCTGGATTTTGATGACATTTGCATTGTTGAACTTTATTGATCATTTAAGGTATCTTTTTATTCATACATTTTTTAGTGTATTTTTCGAGATTATGAGTTATTTTTTCACTTTAGAGACTATATTTCTGGATTTTTGTATTAATATACATGAACGATCAAACATCGAATTTTGTATTCCTGTGATTTAAAAGCCACAATTATGATTCGTGTTCAAGTGACTTAAAAACTATGTCCCGGCATTCGTATCGACGTGATTTTAAAGTCAAATTCTGAGATTCATATTCATGCGATTTTAAAATCAAACATTGAGATTCATATTAACATGATTTTAAAATCAAGCATCGAGATTCATATTAACATGATTTTAAAATCAAGCATCATGATTTGTATTCACACGATTTTTGAGTTAGATTCCGAAATTCATATTCATGTAATTTAAAAATCACATATTGAGACTCGCACAATTAAAATAAATAAAATCTTGCTTCGATATTTTTATTAAAATGTTGATACCATTCTGTGAATAAATACGTCTTACATACTTTTTTTTTCCTGCTCAAATTTCAAGTATTTTGTCAATTATTTAAAAAGTGTTCTTGCACTTAACATTTTTGGATTTCTATTTTCAGCTTCTTTATTTTCTTTATTTTTTTTTTTTGGTTTTTTACCAAATGCATTCCTGAGGTATGAATCAATATCAAATTCTATAAAAATTTTGCAATTTTAAAAAAAATTTTAATTTTTAAACAAATTTCGCCAAAAAGATGTGGAGATGAAAGGGCTGAGACTAATTTACAAGAATTAATCAATGTGTGCTGAAAGTTTTTCATTTTGTGTAAACCTGCTGAAAATTACTAGTTCATTTTTACACATTTTTAAGTTAAAACTATTTAATACATTACTGTTTCAAAAAAANCCACCTTTGAAAAGAGCTATTCATAAGTACAGCAGAGCCCTGATAATTTATGCGTCGGTTATTTGCGTTGCAGATTATACGAGACTTCTGCAAAGTCATGCTTTTTTTTAAGAAAAATTAACTTAACACTTTTATTTATGCATTTACTTTATTTTTCTTTACCATTTGTTTCAGCAATTTAGATGTAGAACAAAGATTTCTGTTGTATGTTTAAAATGTATACACATGCATGAATATATTTCTCCTGTCCATGGAAAAAAGTCACCATGGACAGGAAGCGTTGGAGGCTACGTGTGGTTGAGGCAGCCAAGGCCTGTAAGGGGCTGTCGTGCTGAAGAAGAATATATTGAATTTTTTTTCAGGATTTCATCTTACTTTTTTAGCTTTTTCAGATTATCCGTGATTTTGTTATCAGCACTGCCCTTTCAAACCAAGTCCTCAAACAATCAATGCTCTACTATATAGAGAACAGTATTAACTTCATTTTGTTACTTATGTGAAAGAGATGTTGAGCTGAAAAATGATTTACTGTTGTCTCATCCAGCGTATTAAGACATTGGTTATAGAAACCATACGTTGGCGATTGCTTTTTCTGACTTCTCGTCAATACAAACATTGGACCCTATAACTGATAAATGCTGCATTTAAATAATGCAATGCATTGTAAAAAATATTGATATTTCACAATATATCGCAAAATTATAATTTAAATAATTAATATTATTCTTACATTGGTCAACATTTTTGTTACCCATATAACCACAATAGTATTGTATTCAATAACTATTGTTATGTATAATGTTTGTGTTATCTTTATGATACATTAAGTTATTAATAAGGTATTGTATTTGGCAATTGGAACTATCGAAAATTGTTGTGATGTCTGTTGCTATAATTAATGATTGCTAAAACAACTATGAATTGTTCACAAGTTAAATTTTTTCAAATGTTTAGAAGCATTCAAAGTTAATGAAACAATTTAATTAAAAATATTAAATAAAATTGCAATTTTTGAGAGAATATTAACTCTTTAGATTAGCTCTTAGCAAGAATTATTTAAGTTGAGTTTGAATAGTTATATTCTTATTAGAGTGAATATTAGAGGTGAGTTATTAGGGATTATCACTAACAGTTGAATATTCTTATGTGAAGAAAAATTACTGAAGATGTTTTAAAAAAAATATTTTTATCTAAAAAATATATTTTATCTAATATAAAATGAAATAACATTAGGGAAACATTTGGTCCTATTTTCCAGTGCTTTGGTACCTTTTTTGACTTGAAAAATTGTTGGGAACAGTGATTTATGGACATATTCAACAGGACATATATCAATGTTAAAATATATGATCAGTGTTCCGGTTCCTTTTTTTACTTGATAAACTGTTGAGAACAATGATTTCTGGACATTTTAAGTGACATATATCATAAATTAAGAGGACCTAACAAATTTGTGAAGGGTCCGATTAAAAGATAAATTATTTTGTGAAGGGTCTGTTGTTAAGTTAAAATATTTTGTGAAGGGTCCGTTTATATAAAAAGATATTTTGTGAAGGAAATTTCTTCTAAACAGACCCCTGATTACTATACAGTACACAAGTTGTTTTACATAAAATTTTCTTTTTAAATTTTAAAGTAAGAAGAAATTCTTGATTGTTTAAATTTTTCTACCTAACAGATTATCCTCTATTTGTACTCATTATAAGTACAGCTATAAAATAAAATCCTCTGGTCTGGAATGTGTATTTGTTAACTTTAGTTAAGGGGAAAGACAAAATATTTTAACAGGGTGGTCAATAATCGCTCGCTCGCTAAGATTTATTTGGTCTTTTCTGGGGTACTTTTTAGCAGTACACTGATTGGATAAAAAATTGGTTCATTAAAAATGTGGTCGTTGGAAGAGATTGTGAATCAATAGAAATGGTCCATTATAGAAGTTTCACTGCAGAAACACATAGGACTATTGCAACTTATGGATCCAAATGGAGGAAACTGATCAATAACAGGCTGTAGTATAGAAAAATGCACATGATTAAAAAGATGGTTCAAGTTTATTTAATGTTTATAATAAATAGAAAACATTGCAACATATATAAGTTTGTAGTTACTAATATAACTTTTAATGTTTTCTTTTTGTTGCCTAAGTTTTTTTTTAAAATTTAATGTGTAGAATATTCTATACATTGCATAAAATACTGGAAGCAGAAGCATTCCAGCATGGCAGCGGCCACTGCAGATTAATACAGCATCTGTTGATTATTTTTGTTTTTTATTTTCAATAAGCAAACNTTGTTCTAAGATCCTGACATGTTTTAGAAGCTAATGAAGGCATTTTAAAAATATAATGTGATTTTCATTAATTGAAAGAGTTTGAAATAATGCGATGTAATTTTCAGTTGTTTTTCTTTGAATTATAGGTTTATTGTTTTCAGTGCTATTTGTTAAAGGTTTTTAAACTAAAACCATTCATTCTGTGAGAAAACATTTACATTGCCTGTCAACTTGTTCCAATTTATCGCAATCTTTTTATTTGAATATTTAGAATGGTATTTAATTTTATGATTTAAAATTTTTATCATTTTAATAAATTTATTTTAGAATTTTTTCCACCACAACATATGAATAACTTAACCATAGGTATAAAACTTATTAATTTGTGCAGAGTAATTGAGTGCAGGCTAAGATTAAACAAATTAAGTTAAACTTAAATTGTAATTTGGATAACGCTTTAAATATTCTGAGAATCTAGGGATTCCGCATTGGCAGTGCTGTATTTATACCCTCTCCTATAAGTTTGCTTTAAAAATTGTTATTTTTTGACATTAAATACTTTTTTTTTCCTTAAATTTTTAAAAACCGGCTTACTGGTTCAGGAGACCCTGTAAAAGCAACCCTTGACCAAATCTTTTTTGCATTCAATGCACTTTACTTTTAACCTAAATTTTTGGTATTTCAAATATGTGGTGATCTCAATTCAATTATATTATCAAAATTCTACTGTATAGTATGCAAAAAAAATTAAATAAATAAACGGATCAACCTATATAACTATTGATCTAATGATTCGATCTTCACGTTTTTCAACCCAATCTTAATGGTTTGAGGGGTTGACTTGGAATATGCTAATTAATTATTGCAGACAATATTTTAAGCTACAAAATTAGACACAAGCATATTTTCTCTGAATAAACATACCCTTTTCTGATGAATTCGAATTTCTGATCACAAAAATGTAATTTTAACATCAATTTCATGAATTAAATAACAAAATACAAAATTGGTAGAATAATTCCTGAGAAATCAAATTTTAAAAATACAACTCTTACAAAGTTCGATTTCTCAGGAACTACTTGACTGGTGTTGCTCAAATTTTGTATTTTGACATTTAAAATTACATTCTTTAAAATGATGTCAAAATTTGTTAACTTTACAATTTAAAATTTTTCGACTGTTATTAATAATTCCTGTGAAATCGTTTTTTAAATATACAACTCTTACAAAATTTGATTTCACAAGAACTACTTGACTGATGTTGCTCAAATTTAGTATTTTACCATTCAAAATTATTTTGACTACTATTAAATAAAGTAATAAAAAATATTTACAAAAAGTTATATTTTGCATGGAATTATTTTTGGGTAAAGGAGTTTTATAATTATATGCAAAAATTTTCAACTCGCATAAAAAGTCCTCGAGATTTGTTGAAATGTGCAAAAAGTAAAATTAACATTAAGAGGTCAAAACATTTGACCACTCAACTGTTGAAATCATATTTTCCAGCTTGCGGCTACCTCCTATAGTTTTAGGGTCAGAAATTTGAATCTATCGAAAAAGAGATATGTTTATTCAGAGAAAGAAGCTTTTCGAGTCTGATTTTGTAACTGTGCTTTAATTAATTAGCATAATTGGGTCACCCCCTCAAACCATTAAAATTGAATCCGAGAATGTGAAGATCCGATTATTAGATCAAAAGTTATTCAGAGGAGTTCGTTTTTTATTTTGAACACTGTACATACAAACCTTGAAGTATTGTAAAATCAAACGCCCTTCTCATACACTAGGTGCTGCACCAGTTTCAGATTGATGTTTACTGGAGGCACCTTATAGATGTACTAAATTTGTATCACACTTGTTTTGTTTTAACAGATTAGTTGCTATTTTAACTTGATGTAGATTTTGTACAAATGACTGAAATTGTAAAAAAAAAGATAACCTATTAAAGCAATAACAATGATTAGAATACTTCATTCAATCAATTTGACATGTCTACAAGCTCATGTTTTGAGGTTTTACCACAAGATTTTATAAGAGTGTCCAAAATGTCTTTTACTTTAATTTTACGCTTTATGTAGATATTCTTATCCTCTTTCTTTTGATATCTATTAAACAGAAGGCCAAGTTTTCGACGAATCCTACAAACAAAAGTTTCTTTTAAAAAAACAAGCATACTTATCCACAACTGAAGTACAGTTATTTAGACACACAAATAAAAGATATTGCAAACTTAAATATACACCATATAAACAGACTTCGAATTTACTGTTTTTTGTGTTGTTAGGGTCAGTATTTATGAAATAAAATAAAGAATACATTAAATTATTACACTTCAAATAAAATTAACAACTAGGCTATGTTTCTAAAAGCACACCCTTAAATGAGTTATGATAACAGAAATGCTTAAATAAATAAAGAAATAAGTTCACTAATTCCTTTTTAAAAAAATTATTTAATATAAATAACTTTTTTGAACATCAATACTCTAGGGCTAGAACATATATCCAATTAGAAAATGTAACAGTATATTTCTACATTTTAAAATTTTGTTGTACTTACAAACCTATTTGTTATAAAAAAAAACCTCTTAAGTTAAGAGAGCACTTAAGTTGGGACTGATATAAATTTTTTCCCCATGGAAATAATGTGGCGGATGAGCACCTACATGTTATACCAAATCATGCTGAAATTTTTTTTCACTACATTTACTTTAACATTTTGTCTTATATTTTTTTAAGAAAATCGATGCCTGTCAAAATATGTTGCTCTTTCCAGAACTTGTACCCAAATCTTAAAAAAAAAAAAAAAAATACAAATAAATACAATTATGCATTTTCACTTTGTATAACTATATAGTTAAATACATTTTTGTTATGAAGTCAAATTTAAGTCTACGCTAATCTTTTCACATCCAACACAGTATTTGCTATTTTGAAATAAAAAAAAAGATATAATTTTTTCCATGAGAAAACACAATAAATAATAGAAATTATAAATAAATTTGAATTGGTCTTGCTGATGAATCGCTGTCTTCTCAGGTAATGAAAATTTTTCAGAAAATTTGAGAACAACTAATTCATCAGACTTGCTGTATCCAGTCAGCAGAGTTGCAATTTTGGATTTAGTATTAGTCAGGCTTACCCACTCACTTAAATCTGCATAATGCTGAAAAACTTTAGCAAAATTCTCATTCCCTGGACTGAAATAAAAGCAAAAGAAAAAAAATACAAATAGCATATTTATCAAAATTATGAGTGTTTGTAGTTAAATATTATAAAGTTAAATATAATTTTAGAAGAAATAATAGTACAGTACTTGATGTAACAAGTGAAGCATTTTGGAAAAAGTCCACTATTACGACAAGTTTCGAAGTCACCGTCAAAATGCTAATATTGCAAAAGTTGTATGTCATAGAGTTTAAATTTGCCAACCTCCGACTATTTTTTAGAAGGAGAAAAAAAATTTTCTTCGATGTAAGATAGCAATATTATTCAAGAAAAGAAGGCAAAATGGAAGAGATTTCTATTCTAGGTTATTTCACTTTACTTATTTATTTCTTACATCTTAACCCTTTATGTTTAATAGCAAACATGCATAGATGATAAACTACTAAATGATTTTTCTCCTTACAAAAGAAAAAGTCTTATTTTATGTTTAAGAGAACCACACATTAAAAAAAAATACACCTTTTATTAGTCACACATTTACTTTTTTTCTTTTTCTTTGCATTTCGCTTAAGCTTGAAAAAACACAAATTGGTCATGTCAAAAAGGATTTAATTAAATACATGTTTTAAAATTCTCATACTGTAATAAATAATATCATATTAAAAATATGCATTAATTAGTAGTGATAACTGCCGAAAAATCTATTAAAATAGAAGTATTGTGTAAAATAGTGAATACTTAGATGTGCAATTTGAATCACAATAATATCGTGATTTAAAAAAATCAATGGCAATAACTGCAAAAACAAAACAACTAAACAATGCATAGATTTAGTGCAAAATTAAGCATGTCAAAAATTAATTACTTAAATTTGCAATTCAAAATTCTTGTTTTTTAATAATATGATGGAAATTATTAAGATTTGAAAAGAAAAAAAACATGTGGATATCAGTAATAATAACTGTCAAAAAGTCGATTGAAAAAACAGCTGTATTGTTTCGTCAAAAAATGACTAATAATTGCAGGAATTTAATTTCATGTATCGTAAGAATCATGTTCAAACAATATCGGAATTTTAAAAAAAAAAATTATTGAAAAAATTACTGTACTAGCTATCAGTGTCTGATGTACTTTGGCATTTTTCCAATTTTAATTGCTGAAAGCATTAATCTGGGCACGTAAGTTGAAAGGCTTGAGAAGAAGAGAACAGAAAAACAAAAGTAGAAGGGAAAGAATCAGTGGGACTTTCAATGGGTTTTTACTTTTGAACAAAAGTAAAAGAAAATAAACTAAGATGGTCAGGTAGTCTAAAAGGAAAAGTGTAAGATATTGTGTACTTTTTTTACTTTACAATGGCTTAGATATGGGTTTTGAATTTTGGATAATTCTTAAGAAAAAGCGTATTCTCAGTGTATACAAGGAATGAGTTAATTCGAAAATATATGATATGTAGCTTGTAAATGAGTATACTACTCCATTTTTCAATATTTATTCTATGAAATTTATTACTAAATATTTTATTTACAAAGAAAATATAATATTGGTCATAACTAAAAAATTTAATAACTATTTTTTAATAATATACATGATTCACTCACCAAATAAAGTGTCTTCTACCATCAGTTTTAAGTTTTTTTCTATTGAACTTTAGATTAATCAAGTCTGAAGGATCAATCTCTAACACTTCATCACCTCTCTCTTTGACCTAAAAACATTTTATTATCAGATTATCTGCTTAAAATCTCCCTCATTGATGCTGGCACAGTGCATGAAAAAAATATCCTGAATAACCTGCATTTTAATGATCAGATTTTCAGGATCTTAATATCAATCAAAATCGTTTCAGGGGATGACCTCAAATATGCTAATTAAGTAGTGCTTATTATTAATTAAGTTACAAAATCAGACACAAGAACATAAATTTCTTTTTTATATGTTTGGATTCCCGCCCCTCAAATACACAAAATTTCAAAAAAAGTGGGGAGCTATATACATATGTATAAATACACTCATTGCCATAAAAATTAGCGCACCTGGAAACAATTGTCGGAATGAAGTTAAATTTTACATATGTAAGTACAATATCGATATAAGTGATCAAACAATTAAAGTCAAATAAAGAAAAATACAAATGCAAAGATAACCCCGTGTCTTCACAGTCTTAAAACTTTCTTTTCAGTCTGAAAATCATTATCTAAAAACTCTCACCTAAGTAGACTCATGTTTAAGTTTTTAAAAATATTTTATTTATTAATAAATTTTTCTTCTCCTCTGTTAAAAAATTTATATATTTTTTAAAGCTTTCTTTGTACTTTTAATTTTATTAGTCAATTATTAGTTATCATAAAATAATGTGTATAATAAAAAACTTGGAAGGAATATGGGAACAACAATTCACTTTAATAGTGTAGATTTCTTTTTGTAGTTCTTCCAAAACTATCTTCACAGCTTCATTCTTTGCCATTGTTTTGGTAGCAGCAATACCAGTCCCAATAATTTTATTATCAAGTAAAACATCAACCCTGAAAAATAAAAATATTACTGTAAGAAAATCCACATAAATATTTAAATTTATAAAAATCAGGCAAAAATATTATGAATGCAATTATATATTTATACAGAAGCTAAAATTTTCAATTTTAAGACACTTTCCCAAAGATTTTCCTGGCTGCACTACTGAATACACTACAATTCATATCAACTGAGCATGTCAATAGTGGAAAAATCATAATGGAGACATAAAAAATAAATGTTCTGGCACGTACCCTGCGACGAGAAATTCTTCATTTAAAAAAATAATTATAAAAATAATGCAACAGGAAATTTATGATGACAAGTTTAAACTTAACTTTAAAGAAAGTAATATTATTTTTCTTTTATATTAATAGCAAAAGGAGAAAATGAATTCTGAGTATCAAATTATATTTGCTGTTTTTAAGTGTTTATTCAGTCCTAGATAAAAACATTATCAAACATGATTTCAGTTATAGCTCTTTTCATGTCTTGAAATTCTTGGTTTGTCTAACAATGGAAGGAATTTTACAAATGCACACATAATAGATGGATAAAAAGGTAAAGAGAGAGTTTCTAATCTGCTTAAATATCATAATTTTTCCACACATATTTTTTTTTTAAATTTTTCATCTAGGAGACTTTTTTTTCTCTCTTTTTTGTTCTAATTTAATTTTTAAAGCTTCATTTGAAAAGTAAATTTTTTAATTACAAAATTTGCAATTTTTGAAGATTTAAAATGTTTTAACAATGTTATTTGGTCACTTTTACATTCAAGTAAAATGCACATTTTTCAGTTTTCAGAGTCCTACTTATTTTATCTTAAAGTTCTAATCTAAATGAAATTAACATAATGAATTACAAATCAAATATATATATATATATATATATATATAAAACCAGAAATGACATTAACATACACTACGGCAACTTNTGGGTACCAGGACATATGGGTATCGGTGGAAATGAGCTAGCTGACGAAGCAGCACGGGCTGGCTCTAATGCAATTTTCTGGGGCCCTGAACCTGCGCTGGGAATTTCTCCCTCCTCATTTAGGGCAACCATATTCAAGCTCTACGGCAAGATCGCCCATGAGCAGTGGCGCGCTGCTGACGGTCAAAGACAAGCTAAGGAGCTGAATCGAGACTGTCCTAGTGTACGTCAAAAGGAGCTCTTAAAGCTTAACAGAAACAGTATAAGGAAGATCATTGGTCTTCTTACTGGTCACTGTATCCTCAGAAGACACCTAAACATTATGGGAATAGAATCAAATTCTCTTTGTCGGGGATGTCATCTAGAAGAAGAGACATCACGACACATACTCTGTGATTGTGAGGTCTATTCTGCTCAAAGATTTGAGCATTTAGGACAGCATATTGTCAATGCCTGGGAACTGCAAGATGTTCCTGTAAGGTGCTTGCTGAATTTTATTTCAGCCATAGGGCTTTCATGCTAATCATGATTTTAGGGTTTGGGTACAATAGACCTCTGGTCAATGTGCCCTGCTCGTCAGAGCTGCCCAACCTCTAAGTCTAAGTCTAAAGGCTTTCTTCGGTTAAATACCAGAATTCACTAGTGAAAACTAGCTTTAATTCAAAATTTCTTCGGTAAATACTAGAATTTCTAAGTGAAAACTAGCTCAACTTCTTTAATAAATGCAAGAATTTTCCAGTAAAACTAGATTTAACTGAATTTTTCAGTAAATACTAGAATTCACTACTGAAAACAAGTTGCAGTGCAAGTTTATATTCTATTTCTTCATCAGTAAATACTAAAACTTTCTAGGAAAATTTTGAACATCGCCTGCAATGAATGCTAGAATTTCCTAGAGAAAAATAGTTTTAAGAGGCTCTTTCACTAATTACTAGGAGTTTCAATCAAAAACAAGTTTCAGCAACTTTCAAAAATACCCGATAGAAATAAGTTTTTCAAACTTACCTATTCAATAAATCCACTTGAATTTCCTAGTAAATTTAGTTTTAACAGAAACTCAGTAAATACTAGAATTTCCTAGGAAAAACGAGTTTTAACTGAATTTTCTGCAGAAAAACCAAAATTTTTCAATGTATAAATGCTACCTAGCATTTATACATTGAAAAATTTTAACATAAACGCATCCTAACTTGAAAAGAAAAAAAAATATTTTAATGATTTTTTATTACTTCTCTATTGCTACACCATAATAAACTTTGATAAAAATAAACATTGTTTACTAATGACTGATGAATATCTTATAAGCTTTCAACTTTTCACAACTTTATCACCAAATATGGAAGAATTATTGATAATCAAAGCAAGGTGTGAGGGTGCTGTTAAATGTTACATATCTAATTACGTTGTGTCGCCCTGTATATCTCGCCAATTTGGGGAGTGCTTCTTAATGTTTGTGTTTATAATTACTTCATTCGTTGAGGATGCGCTATACTGAGCATCCTCTAATAATAAATTTAGATATCAACTAAAAATATATTGTTGTTTCGTTTGTTCTACGGTGAACGTCCCTTATTAATACCATTCGTTAAAATTACAGTTCGTTCACATATCGTCATAAACAGATGCCAAGCTTTTTTCTTCCATTATTGTTTACACTTGTAAAATTATTGTTTCAATTTCTTTGAAGAAAAAAAATCCATTGAAGACTAATTGTATATCATTATAATAAATTTTGATGCTTGCTGTAAATTGATTTATACAATTACTTTATTATAATTTATTTTTGATTAATTTTCAATGATAACTTATTTAATAAAAATGTAAATTTGTTTTCTTAAAGTTTAAAAAAATAAATAATTTAAAGTCTTTGATTTTACATTGTTTTACAGCTTTTGACAATGCAAAGCTTATTTCATTTTTTTATTACGAGTTTTGCACGAAAAGAAGGTGCAGTTAATATGAAGTGGCACAATCAAGATTTGTGACACTAAAGGTGGCACTTTAAAGGCTCATTCTTGGCCACACACATTTTAGTGTTATATTATAAAAAATTTAACAATATTTTTATATTAATATTTCATGTAATGTGGTTAGATAGAGATCAAGTAGTATGTTCAAGATTCAGTGGTTTACACAATCAGTGATAATTCAGACACTTGAGAGTTGTTGTCCATCTAGGGTTTTAAAAAGACTCACAATAACCTGAGTAACTCTTTATCCAATTGAGGATATGAAATTCCGGTTCATAAGGTATTAACCAAACTTAAATTTTTGCTCACCCCTATTGAGACAAAAAATATACACAATTTGCAAAATGTTAAAAAAACGTAGTAAAGTAAACTTTTGGCGACTAAAACTATGAATAAATGTTGAATTTGTAAGATGGAAACAAATTTATAGCAAAGTAATAATGTTGACTTAAAACAAGGTTGCCATTAGATTTCAATATCATCCACATTGTTGTAATAAAAAAAATATGATTGCCATCACATGAAATCCATTCAAATAAGAAAAATATCAGTAATGTTCATATACTTACACTGGTTACACTGGTGTGCAAAACTTAAGCAACAAGTGGTTTTTCGGCCACAGCTCCCCAACAAATTATAAGCAGTATAATATGCACGCAATTCAGTAGAAAGATTATTTGTATGCAAATTTTAGAACTAAAGCGTCATAGGTGATGTAAGTGTGCGTAAACCTTGTGGGTCGGCGCGTGCAGGTCAAAGCTGTGATAAAAGGATGAAGAGCACCGTAGTTAAAGACATTCGCTGCAAGTGATTTGTTTTGTGAAACATGTCTTCAAGAAATCATTTAGACGACTTTACTCGAGGAAGAATGATTGGGAAGCTTGAGGTGGGGCGTAGTGTGACCAGTGTCGCCGAAGAGTTCGGGATCAACAAAAGTGTTGTTTCTCGTGCTTGGAATGCCTTTAAAACTACTGGTACAGCTGTTCGGAAGGTTGGTGGTGGCCGTCCAAGGAAAACAACACCAAGAGATGACCGTTACATTGTCCTCCAGGCGAAAAGAAACCGTTTTCAGTCAGCGAGCGCCATATCTCAGCAACTGTGCACAGCCACAGGACGACAAGTATCAAGATTTACAGTGGACAGACGCCTCCACAAAGGTGGCTTATTTGCTAGACGTCCTGAAGGCTGCATACCTTTAAAAGTTAGCCATCGGCGGCACCGTTTAGAGTGGTGCAAAGAACACGAAACCTGGACATCTCATCAATGGAGTCGCGTCCTCTTCACAGATGAGAGTCGTTTTAGTGCTACAAGCGATTCTCAACATCAGTTGATCTGGAGAGAAGTTGGAGCTCAATTTCATCCCAATAACATCGCGGAAAGAGATCGTTACGGTGGTCCTGGAGCTGTCGTCTGGGGTGGCATTATGTTGAACGGGCGGACTGAGCTTTGGATCTTCGACCGAGGTTCTGTAACTGGAGACCGCTACTGTAATGAGGTAATCCTACCCCATGTGCGTCTGTTCCGAGGGGCCATTGGACCAGACTTCATTTTTATGGATGACAATGCCCGGCCACACCGTACTGCTAATGTTCAAGAGCTACTGGAAAGTGAAGATATCACACGAATGGATTGGCCAGCTTACTCTCCAGATCTAAATCCCATAGAGCATGTGTGGGATGCATTAGGGAGACGTCTTGCGACACGACAGTATCCTCCTGGTAACACCCATCAGCTGAAAGATGCGTTAAAGGAGGAATGGAGACGTTTACCCGAAGAACTCCTGGAAAATCTGCTGCTTAGCATGGAGAGACGATGCCAAGCAACAATTACAGTAAGGGGAGGGCATATCCCACACTAGGGAACATCTGCCAGTTGTACTTATGCTTCTTCAGGCAATCATGTGTAACGCCACTATATGTCAAATAAAGTCTTTTTTTGTTCTCTACCCTACTTAAAGCTTTATAGTCATTTCTGCGCCATTATTCTTTTACCATCGTTTAAGTACAAAATAATGTACATCATATTCAAATTTCATGTCAATCGGATGATTTCTTGTAGAGTTATGACAAAAAACGCACTTGTTGCTTAAGTTTTGCACACCAGTGTAAAATGCTTCATGTTTGTGTACTGTTGTCTTTCAACACTACCATCTGTAAATTGCAATCGTTGTGTCAAACTTTAAGACTCTGTTATGCTAGGATCCAACTCTATTACTTACATGCCAACCCTGAATATTTTATCACTGATGGCAAGTTGGCAATTTCCCGCCCTGATCTAGCTAGAAGATTGTAACAATAAATGCTGATGGAAAGTGTAACCTTTCTTTTTAGTTATCACACAAATCTAGCAATAATAGTATATATAAATGGTGTAAACATGTTGAGCAGCTGATATAGTGATTATAACTGATAATTAACTAATTGATTTTAAATGGGGGTGAGAGAGATTTGAACGTTTATAAGAATTTTATAAACTTTAACCCACTTTTCTAAGACCGATTGCCCTTTGTGCAAAATTTTTCCCAATTCTTGCAAGAGGTCAGGTTGCGTAAACAGGATATTCAATGTTAAAAAAAAATAAAAAAAGAATAAAATGCTGGGAATTATTTTACCAAATAATACTTACATATAGGTTTCATCAATTTGGGGACGATAATTGAAACCAAGAGTTCTATGGCAGTGACAGACTGCATAAGAAAGATCACTACAAGCAGAGTGCTGTTCTTCATCAAGTATTTCAGATCGATCAAATAATAAGAGGTTTTGTTTAATCGAATTATTGTATAGTCTTTCATTAATTGAAAAAGAATTTGTAGAATCTTCTACTTCTTTGTTGCTATCTGCGACAGGAACCATTGCCGTTTCAATAGCTTTTACTTTGCTAATTACTAGGGGAGAAAAGGTTGCTGTAGGAACAATATTAGACTTTACAATTTCTGCTTGCCTTGTTGTCTCATTTATAGACATACGTTCCATATTTAGCGGTGTTCTTTGGGAATGGTCATCAATCAGACGCAAAACATCTGCATAAACATCCTTAGAAGCATCTGAGGACTTTCTCTTCCTCTCAAACAGGTCTAAGAAGAACTTCTTTAGATTCTTAGCAGCAATGAGTCTGGCTTTTTTTTTGGTTAGCGCTCTACCACTTGCCATTGGGACATTATTGACCAAAGCATCACAAATAACAAAAGCCTCCCCACCATTGGGACTGCTTACATCTTTATAAGAATTGTAAACTAAATCCTCTAGTCTTCCTACTCGGGCAAAAGTTGTATAAAGAGTAGATAGAACATCCTGCCTTTTCATTGTTTCCCGTTTCATTTCAAAAGCCGTTGTTTCTAATAATTCCCTGTCCCACTTACCATTAGTACTACTTTTAGAGACCAACTTTTTTCGCAACAAAGTTTTCCCACGTTCTAACGTTCCAGCAGGTAAATCTTTCATGTGTGTCATTACATAGAGAGCCTTGTAGGATGCTTTTCTTTTAGCTCCACTTTTAGTATTATCTAAGGCATGAGCAATTTTAGTAGCACCAATAAAAACTTCACAAAATTGCCCTGAATAGGTGTAATCAAACTTTTTTCTGTGCATAATACGGGTTGCGAATTTTAAATGAAAAGAATTTTCTATACCTAAAGAAATTGCTGCTCTTAACAATAAATCATATATATTGTCTCCGTTGTTGATATTCAGCAATTTCTGAACTTCCTCAGAAAACTTCTCAATGAGGGGAAGGTTTAATAATGTATTCAAAGCATTTTCAGAAGCCTTTTTTTTAGCAATGTATCTGTTTTCTCCACCACTGATGGCAAGTTTAGTTGTACCAATATAAAATTCACAATAGTAAGTGACTTTCTCAGAATTTGTTTCTTCAATAGGATATTGTGTGTATTTGAAATCAATCAAATCTTCAATGTTCAAATCTAATGCTGCAGATAAAATTAAATCAACAGCATTATCTTTTTGCAACTTCAATAATTTCTGAACTTCTACAGTTAATTTCTCAATAATGCTGAAGTTTTCTGACTGAATGAGTGATTTGTAATCAACACTTTTTAAACCTAATGGAAGGCATTCATGTTTTACTTTGCTTTCTTGTTTCTTCTTCTTTTTCCTTTCTCTTACCTCCCTTTTTTTCCTTTCCTGTTTTTCCTTTTCTTCCCTTTCCTGCTTCTCCTTCTCTTCTCCCTCTTGCTTTTCGTTTTGTACCCTTTCACACTGTTTTTTGGATTTAAAAGAGTCTGGATCTAAAATTTTTCTTTTACCTACAAAATAAAAACATGATTAATAAAGAATGATCAATTGAAACGCAAGATTTTAATTTGTACAATATTGCATATTTGTACACATTCCAAATAAAAGAAAATGAGTATCCCAAGAGCAAAATTAAAATCCAATAACTTACTTATTTTTCAATAGCTAATATACAGTAGTATAAACAATAACCCAATTGAGAATTATCAAAAAAAGTCTGCTCAGGCTTTGAAAACCAGTCACCATCCATTTCAATTCGGCAGCTTTTTTCAACTAAGATATGAATTGTTGGTAACTGAAGTCTACAATCAATTATAAAAATAGGTTTACAGCAAGATTAACAGGTAGTAGATAGGTTGATGGAATAATTATGGGTTTTAGTTAGATATATGAATCTAAATGTATCAGGGTTCAAAAATTATATTATAATTATAGCCTAAAATGTCTGGTGGCCCATATTCGGACCAGCATATAAACATATAATTAAAAATATCCTAAAATACTGATTAGACATTCACTCAAATGTTGACTACAAATGAAAAATTGTAAAAGGAAGTTAGATTATTCGTTTTTATCCCCTTAATCATATTTGTTTTGTCTCTGCACAAAAAATAATAAATAAGAAAGTTCACATTCAAATGCAATAGCGAAAGTGCCAATATATATTATTTTATTAATCCTTTAATGAAATAATTATTATTTTATTTAGTTTATGCAGTAATAGATACCTTTAAATGACTACATTTACAGAGTTACATTCCTATGCTATCATTAGTATGTGTACGAAAAAGGCATTTGGCATGTAATCACTAGACCAGGGGTGTCAAACTCAAAAGCAAACTAGGGCCAAATAAACAATGCTTAACTTTAGGTGGGCCTCAAAAAAAAAGGTTTTAAAAAAAATCAGTGTTTACAGAAACAAATATATTTTTTTTGAATAGTACATTGTAATAAGCATATATAAAGTAAAATTATTGTCTTCTTCTTTCCTATTTCGGGAGAAATTTTATTGGCCGAGACTACTTTCAAAACCAGAGCTATTAATATGGTTTCGGATAGGAGATTTATTTTCATTCATAACAGAAAAAAAATTGCTCGCACTGATAAGTAATTCCAAACATGGAAATTATTTCATATGCGAACTTTCGAGTATTTTCAAACCGTGCCGGTAAATATTTGTAAAATTCCGGCACACCTACTTCAATGAATTTTGTCTTCAAATTTGAGTCGCACTGAATCCCAATCACTTCCATTTGCATATTACTGGATACTGAGTCTATATTTATTGAGAAAATCGAAGAAAACAAACAAAATTTGTCTTCCAAAGAATTAAAATCTTTAAATCTTGTTTCAAATTTTGTTCTAAGATTTGAAATTTTTTCTGCATATTTTTAATAAGATGCAGTATCCCTGGAATGTATAAAATCAAGCTAACACAGGGTTCCCGCTGTTCTTGAAAGATTTTAGTAGTGGTAGTAAATTTAGGTTATTGATAGAATATATTTTGTATTTCAATATACCACTTAATCGTTAAGTGGTTTAACAAGCTGGAATTTTGATGCATATATACTTTCTTGGGAAAACAGTTTTTAGTGGTGGTTACACAGAAATTAAAATATCGACATTTGATTAATTTTTCTTGCCACTTTTTATAACTTTCAAGGCCCATGGGAACCATGCAAAAGGCTACTCTGAAATAAAAAATAAAAATTTTTTATTTTTTTAAACTTCTGGCTCTTGAAAATGCAAAACTTCATATGAATTTAAACACACTTCATATGAAATTATAAAAGTAAACAAATGAATTAGTTGAGAAAGTAATGATTTTATAAAATATACTCCAGATTTAAAATTTAGGGCCCACACTAATTTTAAGTGCTAGATTCACTAGAACTGATAATAGGAAGAACAGACCAACAATCAATTTTTATTTGACTCTTTACATAAGTCGTGATGAACTGATATAGACAAGGGATTATTATACAGTTGAGTCTCTGTTTAATAGCACTCTACTTAACAATCATTTCCTCAGAATCATTTCTCAAAATTTATTTAATGCTACGGGGATAATTTCTAAAATGAAGAAACATTTTCCTGTCCTCTCCAAGAAAGTTTATGTAAAATTTAAATCTTGCATAAAATGTTTATAGAGCTAATAAAACTTACAGTTAGAGTTTTTGAGCCAATAATGCAAAATAAATGCATATTTATTAATAAATAAAAAAATTATCAATTACAAAATAATGCTGAAACAATTGTAATCATAATGATGAAACTATATAAATTTTATTACTTATAAATACAAATGGCCATAAATTTTTTAAAAAAAGCAACTGTTTCTTAAAAAGAGTTAGAAAAGATAACTTTTACTCAAATTAAACTTTTAATAAACAAATTCAACCCCCTTGAAATTTTGAACCAGTTCAAAATAGACTGAATGTTTCAGGGATGTTCCATGTTGGATATATACAGTTTTCCCGTGTAAAACACATGGAATACATTCTTGGCGAAGAAAGTGTTGATTAGCAAACAAATTTTTTGTTGCCCATTTTTTTAATATTTAGCTGTCCTATAGCCAACCCGACCATTAAGTTTGCCCGGTAAAAATCTCAGTTTAAGGGGAATTTGTAGTGGCTCTGGCTTTTTTATGGTAGAAAAATCTCCCTTCAAATATTCACTGTTCAAGAATGAAATCTTTTAATGAGTAAAATTTTTTTGTATTAAATTCGACATTTTAATATAATTTTTTTTTTATATTCATAAAGACACAGATGTTCAGTTAGACGATTTCTTACACAATAATGAAGATATTTTAACAAGAGATTTAAGAGATATAGAGGAAATCTCAAAAACATTACAAATGAACATGACAAGAAAGAAAGTTACTTTGAAATGTAGTAAAAAATGAGTCACTTCTCTCTTCTTAAACCAATAAATTATTGATTACCAATTAATTATTGACTTCAACTATGTTTATTGATGCTTTAAAAATATAGAATTTATCTTTCAGTTCGAAAGATGGCTCTGTTAAATGCTTGAAAAACTAAGTAGGGAAAAAAGTTACAGTAAAACCACATTTAAAACAAAAATTTCTAAATATTTTTTTACAAGAAGATTCACTAGAACTTTTGTATAAAGAGAAGGTAAATAATAAAAATTTATTTCTAATTTAATAACCTAGCTAGTTATGAACTGAAGCTGAATGAATGATGTATACTTATGAACTGAGCTAGAATCATTAAATGTTAATATTTAATACTAGTATGGTTAAATCAGTGTGTCTGTGTCACATTTAATGACAGAGAAACTAAAAATTTAAAAAACAGTAAAAATGAGATACACAAACAAATGAATAAGATAATTTTTTGTTTACCCATCTGTTCTGAAGTAGAATCTTGGTCCTATTTAGTTATTTTAAAAGCATTCAGGTGCCTTGCAAATTTTTGAATCTGTAACATTACCTTGGTTGGATAGCTGAAATAAAATTAATTTTCATCATAGTGATTGCCACAAATGTACTATAAAATTCCCTAATTAAAGTCAAATTCACAAAATGAAATCATTTAAAAGGGGGTTAGTTCCATATTGGTAGAATAGAGGGAGCAAGGTTGGACATTTTGAATAACTTTTTTATTTATTGCTCAAATTTCTTCTGTGAGATATTGTAACTTGGAAACACTGCTGTACACTACCATGTGCAGTCACTTGCTCACACTATAAATAATTTAGTAGAAATTTGCATAAGATGGTTTTTAAGGTGCTAAAGTAACTTTCAAATTTTCGCTTTACTCTTTCTTTTAACATATTTAATTTTCAGAATTTCAACTGAATATTCATATAATATGTTATAAATGATATAGTCTTTTACCTATTTTAATGCTAACTTTTGCTCTGTATAGTTACAATTAATCAGCGTTAAGCATGAATAAACACATGTCTTCACAGGGTTAGTGTAGACATATAGTGGTGGTGTATGCGTTAAGTGAATTTTTTCATTTAAAAGTTAGCAACTTTAGATTTTTTCTTTCTTGAATTGCAGTACAATGAGATCAATAGAAATAAATTTGAACTTTTTAAGAAAACCGACTCAATAAGAGTTGAAAAATTTGTACTAATCAAAAAAAAAAAAAAAAAAGTGTTGCGCATTGTATTGGTAGAGTAAAAGTTGCTTATTGATTTGGTGATTATGATGTTGAATTCTTAAGCAAAAAAGATGGATATAGTTCTTATAATCATGAATTTTTCACTTGTTCAAAGAAATTCAAGATATAGTTACCAAACTTACATTGCCTGTGACAAGTAGGACTACCAGGACTGCATCTCAATACACAGTTAACATTTATACTTTTTCGGCAAGATAAGTTTCACGAGTTAAATATTATATTTAAAAATGTTTTTAGACAAATTTCTAACGAATGTTCCACATTAGCCCACCTCTCCCCAACATATTTGCGCAAACTTAATTCGCCATTATACTATTCATCCAGATCTGGTATTTGTAAGATTTTAAAAAACAATTATAACGGCTTGCCTAAGGATGGGTACAACCTTTGCAACATTTTGCATGCAAATTCGAAAGATTGATACCGCTATTTAAAACTTTTGACTTCAAAACTTGGCAACCATTTCTGACCAGATACCAATGTGTAAATCTTCCCATTTAAAGCATGTTAAAATAATCTTTTGACAATCACAATCTTTTTTGAAATAAAATCTTTAGAAGCATTGCCATTTGTAAATGAAAAGATCATAACTTTTTTAGTTTTCACTTATTTGATTTTCAGTTTCTTAAATAGTTATTTAATGTTTTACAATTTACTACTAACTTCATTTTTAAATAAAGCTGATTGCTTAGAAGTTTAATAAGAAAACTATGTACAGCACACATAAAATTATCTAATGATTGGATTGGTGGGTTAACCAAATTTAAAATTTTTACACTATTATAAAAATCTATTATTCAAAAATAATTTCATGCCAAACAAGTTTTTTTGTAAATATTTATTATTTATCAATATTTTATTTCACAATGATAGAAAACTTTGAATTGTAAGCTATAGAATTTTCAGCATAATTTTAAAGAATGTAATTTTACATGGAAAAACATACAATTCGAGCAAAATCAGTTGATAAGTTCCTAAGAAATCAAATTTCAACAATCTGATTTTTTTGAAATTCAATTTCTCAGGAATTCGACCTATTTCATTCAAACTTTGTATTTTGTTACGTAAATTACATTCGTTTAAATGATGTAAAAAATTGTATACCTGACAATTCATTTTTTTCGATAATTACAAAATAATAAATATTTACAAAAAGTTATTTTTTGCATGATTTTACATTGCTAAAAAATAACTACTTTTATAATTGTGAGCGAAGTGTTTTAACTCGCTTTAAAAGTTTGCGAGATATGAAGAAATATATGCAAAGTAATATTAATTGGTAATAAAACTTTGGAGCGTCCTCCTGACCATACTATTGGGAACATAATTCCCAGATTGTGGTTACCCCCAATATTTTGAGGGTCAGAAATCCAAATCTATTGAAAAAATAGCATGTTTATTCTGAGAAAGTAGCTTTTTGAGACTGATTTCATAACTTAAAATATCATGTGCTCTAATTAATTAGCATACTTGAGGTCCCCCCCTCGAGCCATTAATATAGAGTATTAGAAAATTGAAATCTGATCATTAAATTTAAAGTTCTTCAGGGAGGTCTTTTTTTTGTTTGTTACGCTGTACATATGAATTCACAAAACACTTTTATACTTTTCTTATTCTGTTTGACAAATTCAAAGACAAAAGAATTACATAGTTTTAACCTAAAATTCTCAATATTTGCAAAACATTTTTTTTATAAGTAGCACAAAAACAATGTTAAAATTTATTTTAATTAATTAAAATAAATTAAGTTGATCTATTTTAATTAATTTAGGTAAAAAATAAAAAATAAATAAAACCACTTTTTCTCATAGCTAAGCACTACCATAATATGTAATTACAGTTAAAATTAATTGCATTACTGCAAAAACTTAGAAATTTAAAGACTATTTAATGCTTATAAATATAGTTAAAAAGTTGTTAAATAACTCAATGCAATAAATGTAAATTACAACCAAGTGGATTAGCCCAAAGGGCCTAAGTCTAGTTATAAATTAGGAAAATGCTATTTCATAGAAAATATACCTGCACTGTAACAATACAATATTTGTATATACTTGAGCTAAACATTGTAGTTTATCAGGGAAAAAATCTTAGTAAAATTGGATAAATTCCTTTCTCACCTCCCATTGGCAATCATTTTCCCATGGTTGGCAATACTCTTCTAACTCCATTTAAGCATCTAAAAAATGAGACATTATTAAAAAAGTAGATTTAAATTAATTTAAAATTATAAACTAACTAAAACTAAAGAACAAAATATTCACTGATTGCACTTGAAAAGAGATAAATTGTGAAATTTGTTGCTTTAATAGTAAAGGTTCATTGATTGGCAAACTGAGAAAAAATTTATTGATTGGCATAAATTGTTGAATTTCAAGGCTTGTTTATTTTAGAACTTTTGTTCATACATCTTTTAATAATCACATAATCTTTTAATGATCATGCTTGATATAATTTATTGATTATTTTTTTTAATTTATCATTATTATTTGCATGAGTGAGAGAGCAGAAAAAGACATATGAACATATGTGTGATAGATATTAAACACTTACTCTTTTTCAATGCAACTATTTCAAAGTGGCCACTGTCCAAATAAAACCAAATTCCCAGAGTAAAATTTAAAAAAAAATAATAATAATTCACCTGATTTTTATGATTTAAATTAGCACAATTTTAAAAATATTCACCAACTACAATCGCCAAGTAGATTTTACACTTACGTATTTTTTAAACAAAAAACATGTCAATGTTAGCCAAGGGAAGGCTACGAGTTATACCTTTCGAGTTGGTCCCTTTCTGTGATGATTTTTTTTAGTTTCTCGCGGGCCATTGCTTGGAAGTTTCCAAGACTTAGAAATTATTCTGCTACAGATCAAGATACGGAAATCTCTCCTTTTGGAGAATTACCCAGATATAAAACTGACCATTGCTTTATACTTTAAAAAATTTGAGAAGAAATTGCCAATTTATCAGAGAATTCCAGTGATATTTTGAAATACCCTGAGAATTGCTGGTTTTTCCAATTCTAGAGAAAGTGGCCACTATGCTATACTTTTAAGAGGTGGTGGCAGGTACTGCAGAACCAGGGAGACAGAGGGTACTTTAGCCTACTCAAAATTTATAAATGAAAAAAACAGCCCCTTTTAAGATAAAAATTTTTAGCTCAATATTTGTGTAATTAAATTTACAATTAAAAAAGTAGTTATTTTTTTGTGTCTGAATTCTGAGTAACATTAACATTTTCTTGGTTAAAACTGTTACCAAATCTTACTCATCCCCCCACAGAGGAAATTTATGCTGCCTGATGGGAAAAGTTTTGATTTCAAATGTCACAGCAAACAGAATTAAAAAAAAGAAAGCAGTGAAACAGAATTTATTGAGGGGTAAATAATTTCTTTAATTAATTTTATTTTAATTTCGAATCATGAAGATTAAATTCCAAGTTTGAATACCAGGTACCCCAGATAACTTTGCAATTTGTAATGTTCTAGTAGAAATCAGGGAAAATGAGTTAAACATAAGGGCATTTTCTCAACAACAAAATAAAATAACTATTAAAAGAAAAGAAAAATGGAAGATTTCATCTATAGTAAACACTCCAAAATTATTATGCCCAATCCAAGGGGCCCTCAATTCAGTACTCTAAACTTGATTGCCACTAAATCATTTTTATTTCATAACGATAGACAGGTTGTTAGTTCAATTAAAAGATACGGAAATTTTTATTGTACCAACATATATATAGTTCTTATCTTGTCTATGAAATTATGAATAAAATGTAATTATGAGTTTATTTGATCTAATATGATTCTTCTTATAAGTCGTCAAACTTTACCTAAAAATTAAATTTCTACTTGGAATAGTTTATTCACAAAATGGATATTTGCATTGTCAAATGGAAGGTCTAATTAAACGAGTTTATTTATACGGAAGTACAAAATATATTTTCACAGGCAACAGATATTAAGCATTCCATTATTCTAGTACTTTTCATAACTGATTGTCATTTCACAGCTGATTTTCATTGACTGATTGTTTGGTTGATTGCTATGCTTTTTGTATTATTATGTTTATTGTTATGCTTTTTGGATCCATGGTATTAAAGCAGCAAAAACGAAGCTTAAAAATGACTTTTTTTTGGAACTAAGAACTGAAGTGAAATGACCACATCTCTCATTTATTTATTTATGTTATTACGCGCGAAATACGATAGAATTGGTTATATTCTTGATCAGCTATTTTTGTTGTAAATCAGTACTGTGCTCTGGTCAGTACTAAAGAGTAAAGACACAGTTTTTTAGTTTCTTTGAATTAATAATAGTTTGTGTTCAAACGATTCTCTGTAGGTTAGGGTGCAGAATCGAATGCCCCTTGGATTCAATTTACAAGTAGTTACTTTTACTCCATATTCTTCTTTCTTATTATTTCTATCCCTTTTATGATAAAAATCCCAATGTTAAATTTTTCTTTTAGCCCACACAGTTACGTTAAACATATTTCTAGGTTTAGGGATAAAAGAGATTTCCACATCCTGATCTGTGGCAGAATAATCGCCAAGTCTTGGCAACTTCCAGGCTGTGGCCTGTGAGAAACTAGAAAAAAAACACAGAAAGGGACAAACTTGAAAGGTATAACTTTTAGCCAACCAAAGCAAAGGTCTACGTGTGTTTTTTAAAAAAAACTTGCAAGCTTAAAATCCATTTGGCACTTTAGCAATTGCAGCTATAGCGACAGATCACGATACAACGGAATCCCTTAACGAATTCTGTATGTGATAAATATGTTTGTAAGATATGATGATCTAAACTGTGTTTTTTATTTTGTGAGTTGGGGACAGTTCTGTATTTGGTATAACTCTGAAACTACAATCGCCAAGGCACCAAATGGATTTTAAACTTGCATATTTTTAAAAAAGGTAACCATGATATAATTTTCCTGGGAATATTTTTTTTTCTAGTTTCTCCTGGACTGCTGCTTAGAGGTTGCCAAAACTTTTTTTGTGCTAAAGATCATGATATG
This sequence comes from Parasteatoda tepidariorum, assembly GCF_043381705.1. Classification (NCBI taxonomy): domain Eukaryota; kingdom Metazoa; phylum Arthropoda; class Arachnida; order Araneae; family Theridiidae; genus Parasteatoda; species Parasteatoda tepidariorum. Next base: position 28,003,033 of record NC_092205.1, on the reverse strand, counting down.
GAAGTTTTCCCTTTCTAGGAAATGGCATGTATTTAAGACAAAATCCTTGTGAATGGGGGAGCATCTTATTATGTATTTCAAAATCAATTAACTGCTGTCGAGAAACTATTAGCAACCAGCAAGATTTAACAATGGTATCATCATAAAACAAGCATTTAAAAGATTAATTACTCAAATTTCCATATTGTCATCATAACAAAAATAACAGTATTTAAAAAAAAGCATCATTTCACTATGAAATCGTCATGAATCAAGCGCATCGAAAAGTGGTAATTCAAATTCAAAATTCTCGTGTCATGTTAACATGTTAAAGAGATCAAAGTTTTGGGTAAATAGATAAAAAAGCAATTATAACAGCAACAAAAAAAAGACGTTGATTTTCGATAGAAACATGCGCATCAAATCATAATCAATCATCAAATCTATTGGAATATTAGCATCAGCTAATATTCGAAATCAATTTTTGGATTTGCTTTAATTTTCACTGCTAAATTGTCCTTTGCAGACTGTCAAATTGCATAGAAAAGTAACTATACTTGGTAACATGAAATATATTTAACATATTATTCAATATCTCTATTTGAATAATGTATTATAATGCTTCAGAAAAGCTTGTCACCAACATTTCATCCAATAAAACAGCAGTATACCTGCCTAATGGTTTATTGAAAAATTTCTGCTGTTTTTTATATTTTGCTAATTACATGAATGTAAAATGCATCAATAACATTTGAATAAATTAACACCTTGTTTAAAAGTGTTAATAATATGTTTCTTTTACAGAAAGAAATATGACTCGAGAATTAATTCTCTATTCAGACAAGTATACTTAAATGATAAATATGAATACAGGTATAATATGTTTGATATCACTAGAAATGTTTAGTGTTAATTTTTTTTTTTTTATTCATTTCAAAGTTAATTCTATGATCCCATCATACACAATTTATGCAGTATTATGTTTCAAACAAATTTAACAACCTCAGGGATGTTTCCCAGACCATCGACAGTAGCCCATTGTGCAGCTCTAGTGCGACATAAATGAACTATCAATCAATAATAAAATTTAATTATATTATAAACCAGGGTTTGTGATTTATTTTACTTTTTAAAAAAAAATCAGATTTTTAAAAAATTCAAATACACTGAAAGAACTTTGATTTATGACTAAAAAACTTTATAAATGTTTAATAAAAATTAAATTAATATTAAAACTATGTTATTAGAATATTTTAGAAGCTCTAACTACCTAAAACCATTTTTCATTATAATACAAGCTTTGAATGCATAGCAACCATTTTGAAACAAATGCAAGATTGAAATTTAAAAACTAGATGAAAGAGAATTTAAAGAATGCTTTAACTATTAAAACAAAGTTTCAATTACCAAACCATAATTTCCATTTCCTTTTTTTTCTCTTCAGTTTTATAATGACAAAATAAATGTAACAGATTGTGTTCATAAATGTAGTCATTCATAAAAAAAATATTTAATCTATATATTTTTACATTAAAATATTCATTTTTAATCCTATATCAAGATAAATAAGTTAAGCTAAAAAAAATTTTTTTTTTAAATCTATGTACTCATGAAAATTTTTTTCCACAGAATTTCTTTATAGAAAATTAGATAATGTCTAAGATACTGTAAACATATTATGAGAAAAAAATACTTAAATGTTTTCTTTAATCTGTACTTTCAATCTCAAGAATCAAAAGATTTTTAAAAATATAATTTCAAATGTGTTTGAATTCAACACATGCCAAGAAAGAAAATAATTTTGTTAACTAAAATTAATCAATGCAGCAATATCATTCTGAAATCATTTGATTTAAATCATGATTTAAGTCAACAAACCCTGTTATAAACTAGGCATGTTATTTACTTTGTCATCTGAATGAAATAGTTTAAACACTGTCTATGGGTCTACTTTCCTGTGGCAACACAACACGATTAAGAGCTGTTTATTCGGTTACCCATTCCCTGAATTTCTTGGCTGATCGGAACAACAAAGGACCAGCGTTGTAGTTTTGGAGAGGGTTTGGAGGACAAGACAAAATTAAACATTACTTGATTAATGAACTATTCTACGATAAGTAGGATGTAGACATGAAAACAAAAATTGTGATTTTCTCTTTTTTCTGTCATTTAAACATTTAGTATGAGTATATTTATATCACAAGAAGGAGATAATCGGTAACTCCTCTCGAACATACATTAAAACTCTGTATGTTCGCTGTTAATATGCCACTGTAAAGGACATTGCAATTTTTGGTTTAACCCTTTAAGAAAGATTTTTTTACAAAAAATCTGTACTTATCTTCATATTTTCTAAAAAGGGGATTGGAAATTTGATAATTTAATCCCTTGGTGTCCTTGGAAAGAAGAATCCATCTTTCCACTTATCTTCGTTCTGCATAGTGTCAATGAAGCATTGAAAGGAAACTACAGTAATGGGACAAGTTAATTTAATATAAATATTTTTTTTTTAAGAATCAGAGATGAAGCAAATACATTTCATACTTAATTTGATTTTGAAACACATGCTTGAGAATATAGGGCAAAGTTAGGAAATTTTGCAACTGGCCAGTTGTAGAACTTATAACACAGCCACATTTTTTCAAAAATTTAAACAAAGAAACTGATAATGTTAATAAGATTAAGCATTTCTTTTGACAACATTTTTTTCTTTTTTTCAAAAAGTATGATAAACATTTAAATAAACTTTTAAGAAACAAGCATGTAGTAAAGTAATTTTCAGAATATTAAGAAATATTCATAATGATATACATGGTTTGTATTTTTGTTTAACCTTCCGTTAGACGTGCGCACCTCACAGGTGCATCTTTACTGCACTTCCACCTCCTTTGCCATCAATAGATTCTTCCGGGGGATGAGCCTAATGTTATCTTCTTATCTTTGAATTACTCAAAGGTCCATGTACTCCCGGCCTTCGAACATTTCGATGGAGAGGTGCAACGCGACCATTGACCCAAGTATTATGGATATAATATTTTTATGAAATAAATATCTATATTTTATCTTATTTTCTGCCCTACTCAACATAGCAGGTATAAATGGTCAAGTTATATACGCAAAAAATGGTTACAAAGTGAAAAACCGCAGAACCTTCTTGGGTCAATTGGTTAAACAACTTGTGATGGATGAAATGATCCGACGCAGGAGCAAGAAAAATTTATCTTCAGTACTTCGCTTTCGATTGGCAGAAGCAAACTTCGCAAGCCTCAGAAAATTCACTGTCAGAAAATCAAGCCAAGAAAAGAAAATAGTGCGCACCATGTCAAAAAAAAAATAAACAAAGAAAAAAATAATTATACATATGCTACTTGCGGAAAACACTTATGTTTGAGTAATGTAACAACAATTTGTAAAGACCTCTTGCAAAAATTCTTGTTCACATGAAGGTAGTTCTGCATCAGACAGCCTCTAAGATAATATTTTTATACTAACATGTGATATTGAAATAAGATGTTCCGATATGCAAGACTCTCAATGTTTTTTTACAATTTTACTTTTCTTTGTTTTTCTTTATGTTGTGCAATTATTTGTGATACAGTTTTTTCATATATTTTAGTAATTAAATAAGTTTTTTCATACTTAATCTATCTAAAGAATCTTAAATAGGTAACAATTAACTATTTAAACTAGAATAAATTTCACTTGACTTTAAAAAATTCAAAAACACCTTATAGGTGCAACGCGACTAACCATGTCGGAAACAAGTGCGCGTCTAACGGAAGGTTAAAAGAATAGTGATTGGCTGACAATTCTTTAATGGTTATTTGTTATATTTCATCACTCTGTGGCAGCAATTAATTTTGCAGTTTACTAGAGTACCTATATGATATATTTCCAAAAAGTATTGTAGGTATTCGAAGTATTTTAAAAATTGTCTAGAAACCACAAAATAGTCGTACAAACATAACAGGAATTTTCTTTGTGATAAATAGCATAGCATTCGTTTATTTCAGATCAACTTGAACATTTCAATCACATCAATAATTACCTATTAAAAAAAATTGCAACTTGATTTTTTTAATTTGACTCTTTATTTTATTTGAAAAAAATCAAATCACCATAAATTACAATTCTAATAATTTCTTCCCTTGATTTCTTTAGTGTCCTTTGTGTAAATGTGGTTCTTTATTCTTTTAGGCAAAAATTTTCCTATTAAATTGAATCAACATAAATTTTCTGCATTTAATTTTGAAATACCTAATATTTGCAAACTTTTCTATATATATATATATATATATATATATATATANTGTATATATATATATATATATATCCTAAATTTTTTGAATAATAATCTCTGTCTGACTACATTGAGATCACAAGTTTTGTAAAAATAGTGCTGTAGACTGTAGGGCTATCTATCTAATTAGTTAAAAAACATCTCAATTTATTCCCTTCATGTGAGCTGCAAATGAAATTTTATTATGCAAATCCACATGACAATGCATATCTATACTAAAAAAGTACTTCAGCAACTAAAATGATGGTTTGTTTACATGCACTAGCTTTATTCATCAGTAAAGTTGATTTACATTATATTTTGTTTATAATGGAAAAATTATAAATATACATATAAATATTTATTTGAAAAGGTAAATATATTGTATATATTAATTTATGGATTTAATTTTTAGAATTTTTTTACTTTCAGAACTTTTAACATCCTCTAAAGTCTTTGCAAAATATAAAGTATTCTTTTTCTGCTTCTGTATTTATAATGTATTTGAAGGGTATGTGTATGTGATTTGAATGGATTAAATTCTTTGATTTTTCTCTTCTCATTTTTTTTTCAGGGTGGAAAAACGGATGTCAAATAAACAGCATTTTGAGCTTACCTTCATCCATTCTCTTAAGATATTTAAATAGAATGTTTCTGTTTTAATAAGCATCTACTTCTATCTTTTTTCTTTGCCTAATTATGCATTCATAGCTATAAAATAGTTTTATTTTTTTTTATTAGTAAAAAACTAAATGCTTTTTGAAACGTTAATAAAAACTTTATTAAAATGTAAAGGAAGGCAGTTTATAAAATGTAATAAAAATATAATAAATACATCCTGTATATACAGGCATATAAGTATTCCAAACATATAAAATTTCGCGCTAAACTGTGGGTCAACTTATACACCACAGATAGAGGCGGACATTTGTTTGTTGTAAAATATCGATGCATTATAAACAATAAGATTAAGATAGATATGAAAAGCTCTGTGTCAATTTACCTTTACAGGTTACCCTTCTCAAAAATTATTTTTAAAATGTTAAACGCAATTAAGTTTGCATTTTTCTCTCACCACATTTTTAATGTATAAAGGTTTTTTACAAACAATACCTTAAATTACGTTTAAAAAAAATAAAGAATTAGAAAAGTTAAGATTATTTATGAAAAATATAACAAAATGAAAACTTTTTAAACAACCTACAAATTAAAAGATTTTGAAATATTATCTGTGTCAGATTCATTAATGTTAGCAGTGTTGTCATATGATCCCTCTCTGCAATGGATACTCTTTCATTGTCATGCTGAGTCCCACAAAAAATTGCCTTCATCCCTATCCGAAGAATTAAAACAATACCACATTTTACAACAACTTTTGAATCCACTTTTTGTGTTGCGTGGGAAATGGACGTGGTAATAGTTATTGCACCAGATCACTAAACAATGCAGAAATAGCATCACATTGTTCAGTTAAATTTCGTGGGTGTGATCACTTTTGGTTACATGAGAAATCGGTAACCGAGGTTGCTAAGACAGGTTGTCATTTCCACTTCTAGAATTATCAACATTTCCCATAACTATTAACTCAAAAACATATTTAAATTTGTAGTCATATTGGTATTCACGAAAAAGAAAGATTAAAGGCACTGTTTGTGATGTTATTTATTGATTACTATATTGTTTGTTCTACAAATTGTTTTACATAAACAAAAAATAAAAAAAGAATTTAAGTATGAAGAAATTGATTGTTTACATTTTTCTACCTAACAGATTATCTCCTATTTGCACTCATTATAAGTCCAGCTTAAAAATAAAAAAATTTCCTCTGATCTGGAACATGTTTTTGTTTACTTTAGTGAAGTAGAAAGACGAAAATATTTTAACAGGGTGGTCGATAATCGCTCGCTCGCAAATATTTGTTTGGTCTTTTTTGGGGTACTTTTTAGCAGTACACTGATTGGATAAGAAATTGGTTCATTAAAAATGTGGTTGTTGGAAGAGATTGTGACTCAATAGAAATGGTCCGTTATAGAAGTTTCACTGTAGAAACACATAAGACTATTGCAACTTATGGATCCCAATAGAGGTCAATAACAAGATAGTCAATAACAAGATGTAGTATAGAAAAATGTACATGATTAAAAAAATGGTTCAAGTTTATTTAATGTTTATAATAAATAGAAAACATTACAATTTATATAAGTTTGTAGTTATTAATATAACTTTTAATGTTTTCTTTTTGTTGCCTAAGTTTTTTTTTTTAAATTTAATATGTAGAATATTCTATACATTGCATAAAATACTGGAAGCAGAAACATTCCAGCACAGCAGCGGCCACTGCAGATTAATACAGCATGAGCATCTGTTGATTATTTTTGTTTTTTATTTTCAATAAGCAAACCAACGAACAGGAGGAAATTACTGAGACTTCTTTTTAAAACAACTGCCAACTTGTTTCGTAAAACTTTTTTAAAAAAAACTGAGTTGGCAGAACACCACCAAGAACAAAAAGTAAAGATTTTTTATTCTGTTACCTGATTAAAAGCTTAACTGTAATGGGACTGATTCCATTTTTTTCATATCTTTATACAAAACTTCAATTTAAACAACGTAAAAGTTTTTGTGTATACTTTTCAAGAACCTTATATTTTGTTGCTTATGTTAGATTAAGGAAAATTTTTACAACAATAATCTACTACTGTATTGAGGTTGCAGACCGAAATTTGATTTTTGAAGTTAGTGCTGCAGTTTCACTCTGAAAATTCTGTTAACAGAGATAGAATATTCCACAATGCATTCAATAGTTTGTGTAAAATTTCCATATTTTAAATTTTTTGTTTCTTATTCTAAGGTGCTGTGTAGTAAAATATTTCAAAGCTTATCAAAGAAGTAATTAAAAACTGAATAAATTACAGTATAGAGGAGGTGTTGACATAATGCATTTGCTGATAAATCTTTTTTTTTTCTTCTTTTTAATGTGAAAATGATAATTTCCTATCCATTTCTTTCTTACAACCTTTCCAAGAGATACAGTAGCTATAAAAACTAATGTTTTTATCACCATTTTATGATTCTTATTCATATTTTGCCACAGAGCAACAAAGACTTCTTCACTTTTGTCATCAATGGTGAAAAAACGACATTATTATCATCAACTCACTTTATTTCTCTTCAAAGTAAAAAAAATAGCATAAATGCTTGATTGCTAATTATGAAAAAGAGAAGAAAAATTTTTTTTTTGCGTTTCGAAATTTCATGCAAATATGTAATTTCGTGTATTAAGAAAAACTAAAGATCAAAAAAAAAATCATAAGTATAATAAAAATTTAATAGGTGAGTAATATGGTGTAATGAATAGATGAGTACCTGTGGAGTGAAGGAAATAAATTTATTTAAAATAAAACAAGAAAATTTAACCTTAAGAGGAAATGAAAAATCATCAATTCAACATATTTTATATATTCAATTCAACATTAACAACAACAGGCCATGTAAATTTTACAAATTCTAAAATAAAAGCACAGTAGAATCTCTCAAATTCAAATTGCAATATTGTACTATTAAAGCCAATGTGAGTCTTAACAATTTCAGAAATATAAATCACAATGCTTTATCAAAATAGCCATGACAATAATGAGTAATTTTTACATAACTGGTAATGTAATGTAGGATGTCCTAAGTTAGACTAGTATTTTTCAAAAATTTATGAAGGAACACAGCTAAGGTTTAAAAAAAACTTGCAGCCTATTAATGCAAGACATACATTTTTTCTTCCAGGGTTTCTGGGTTTAATTTAAATTTTTTTCAACAGATGGAACTGTAAATCCTTTCTGTTTTTCCTGTTTTGTATTGATGAAAAAAAATTTTTTTTTTGTTCTAAGATCCTGACATGTTTTAGAAGCTAATGAAGGCATTTTAAAAATATAATGTGATTTTCATTAATTGAAAGAGTTTGAAATAATGTGATGTAATTTTCAGTTGTTTTTCTTTGAATTATAGGTTTATTGTTTTCCGTGCTATTTGTTAAAGGTTTTTAAACTAAAGCCATTCATTCTGTGAGAAAACATTTACATTATCTGTCAACTTGTTCCAATTTATCGCAATCTTTTTATTTGAATATTTAGAATGGTATTTAATTTTATGATTTAAAATTTTTATCATTTTAATAAATTTATTTTAGAATTTTTTCCACCACAACATATGAAAAACTTAACCATAGATATAAAACTTATTAATTTGTGCAGAGTAATTGAGTGCAGGCTAAGATTAAACAAGTTAAGTTAAACTTAAATTGTAATTTGGATAACACTTTAAATATTCTGAAAATCTAGAGATTCCGCATTGGCAGTGCTGTATTTATACCCTCTCCTATAAGTTTGCTTTAAAAATGGTTATTTTTTGACATTAAATACTTTTTTTTTTCCTTAAATTTTTAAAAACCATCTTACTGGTTCAGGAGACCCTGTAAAAGCAACCTTTGACCAAATCTTTTTTGCATTCAATGCATTTTACTTTTAACCTAAATTTTTAGTATTTCAAATATGTGGTGATCTCAATTCAATTATATTATCAAAATTCTACTGTATAGTATGCAAAAAAAATTAAATAAATAAACGGATCAACCTATATAACTATTGATCTAATGATTCGATCTTCACGTTTCACAACTCAATCTTAATGGTTTGAGGGGTTGACCTGGAATATGCTAATTAATTATTGCAGACAATATTTTAAACTACAAAATTAGACACAAACATACTTTCTCTGAATAAACATACCCTTTTCTGATGAATTCGAATTTCTGATCACAAAAATGTAATTTTAACATCAATTTCATGAATTAAATAACAAAATTTTAAATAAAATACAAAATTGGTAGAATAATTCCTGAGAAATCAAATTTTAAAAATACAACTCTTACAAAGTTCGATTTCTCAGGAACTACCTGACTGATGTTGCTCAAATTTAGTATTTTACCATTCAAAATTATTTTGACTACTATTAAATAAAGTTAAAAAAAATATTTACAAAAAGTTATATTTTGCATGGAATTATTTTGGGGTAAAGGAGTTTTATAATTATATGCAAAAATTTTCAACTCGCATAAAAAGTCCTCGAGATATGTTGAAATATGCAAAAAGTAAAATTAACATTAAGAGGTCAAAACATTTGACCACTCANCCTGACATGTTTTAGAAGCTAATGAAGGCATTTTAAAAATATAATGTGATTTTCATTAATTGAAAGAGTTTGAAAAAATGCGATGTAATTTTCAGTTGTTTTTCTTTGAATTATAGGTTTATTGTTTTCAGTGCTATTTGTTAAAGGTTTTTAAACTAAAACCATTCATTCTGTGAGAAAACATTTACATTATCTGTCAACTTGTTCCAATTTATCGCAACCTTTTTATTTGAATATTTAGAATGGTATATTTAATTTTATGATTTAACATTTTTATCATTTTAATAAATTTATTTTAGAATTTTTTCCACCACAACATATGAATAACTTAACAGTGCAGGCTAAGATTAAACAAATTAAGTTAAACTTAAATTGTAATTTGGATAACACTTTAAATATTCTGAGAATCTAGGGATTCCGCATTGGCAGTGCTGTATTTATACCCTCTCCTATAAGTTTGCTTTAAAAATTGTTAATTTTTGACATTAAATACTTTTTTTTTTCCATAAATTTTTAAAAACCGGCTTACTGGTTTAGGAGACCCTGTAAAAGCAACCTTTGACCAAATCTTTTTTTCATTCAATGCATTTTACTTTTAACCTAAATTTTTGGTATTTCAAATATGTAGTGATCTCAATTCAATTATATTATCGAAATTCTACTGTATAGTATGCAAAAAAATTGAATAAACACACCAACCTATATAACGATTGATCTAATGATTCAATCTTCACGTTTTTCAACCCAATCTTAATGGTTTGAGGGGTTGACCTGGAATATGCTAATTAATTATTGCAGACAATATTTTAAGCTACAAAATTAGACACAAACCTACTTTCTCTGAATAAACATACCTTTTTCTGATGAATTCGAATTTCTGATCACAAAAATGTAATTTTAACATCAATTTAATGAATTAAATAAAAAAAAATTTAAATAACAAAATACAAAATTGGTAGAATAGTTCCTGAGAAATCAAATTTTAAAAATACAACTCTTACAAAGTTCGATTTCTCAGGAACTACTTGACTGATGTTGCTCAAATTTTGTATTTTGACATTTAAAATTACATTCTTTAAACTGATGTCAAAATTTGTTAACTTTACAATTTAAAATTTTTCGACTGTTATTAATAATTCCTGAGAAATCGTTTTTTAAATATACAACTCATACAAAATTTGATTTCACAAGAACTACTTGACTGATGTTGCTCAAATTTAGTTTTTACCATTCAAAATTATTTTGACTACTATTAAGTAAAGTAATAAAAAATATTTACAAAAAGTTATATTTTGCATGGAATTATTTTTGAGTAAAGGAGTTTTATAATTATATGCAAAAATTTTCAACTCGCATAAAAAGTTCTTGAGATATGTTGAAATATGCAAAAAGTAAAATTAACATTAAGAGGTCAAAACATTTGACCACTCAACTGTTGAAATCATATTTTCCAGCTTGCGACTACCTCCTATAGTTTTGGGGTCAGAAATCCGAATCTATCAAAAAAGAGATATGTTTATTCAGAATAGAAGCTTTTTGAGTCTGATTTTGTAACTGAAAATATCATGTGCTTTAATTAATTAGCATAATTGGGGTCACCCCCTTAAACTATTAAGATTGAATCCAAGAATGTAAAGATCCGATTATTAGATCAAAAGTTATTCAGAGGTGTTCGTTTTCTATTTTGAACACTGTACATACAAACCTTGAAGTATTGAAAAATAAAAAGCCCTTCTCACATACAAGGTTCTCTGCACCAGTTTCAGATTGATGTTTACTGGAGGCACCTTATGGATGTACTAAATTAGTATCACACTTGTTTTAACAAATTAGGTGCTAATTTAACTTAATGTAGATTTTGTACAAATGACTAAAATTGTAAAAGAAAAAGATAACATATTAAAGCATTAACAATAACAATGATTAAAATACTTCATTCAATCAATTGGACATGTCTATAAGCTCATGTTTTGAGGTTTTACCACCAGATTTTATAAGAGTGTCCAAAATGTCTTTTACTTTAATTTTACGCTTTATGTAGATATTCTTATCCTCTTTCTTTTGATATCTATTGAACAGAAGGCCAAGTTTTCGCCGATTCCTACAAAAAAAGTTTCTTTTAAAAAAACAAGCATAGTCACTCACAGTTATTTAGACACACAAATAAAAGATATTGAAAACTTAAATATACACCATATAAACAGACTTCGAGTTTACTGTTTTTTGTGTTGTTACTTGAAATGAAGTTTAAGGTCAGTATTTACAAAATAAAACAAAGAATACATTAAATTATTACACTTCAAATAAAATTAACAACTAGGTTATGTTTCTAAAAGCACATCCTTAAAAGAGTTATGATAAAAGAAATGCTTTAATAAATAAAGAAATAAGTTCATCACTTCCTTTTTGAAATTTTTTTTTCTGACCTATTAAGTATAAATATTTGATTCAATACTTTAATAAGTTATAAAGTCATTTTTTTTTTTATTTTGTAGAGAAATTTGCAAGTGGTCCACTTGGTCAACTTATAGAGAGAGATGCATAGTGTTTTTTTTTTTTTTTAATAATTTAATTTTTTATATATATTATTCTTATAGATACCATATAATTTATGTTTTTCATTTTACTTAGATATTTTTGATAGAAAATTTTATAAAAAGAAATGCAATTAAGTATTTTTTTTAAAAAAAATAATGCTATATTATTTAGCAAATGCCGCACATACATTGAGAAATAGGAATAGTTACAGAATGAATTAAATCTTGTAACATTAATTCAATATTAAATTGATGATTTAAAATTAAATACAATTATTTATTATAAATAACTTTTTTGAATATCAATACTCTAGGGCTAGAACATATATCCCATTAGAAAATGTAACAGTATATTTCTACATTTTAAAATTTTGTTGTACTTACAAACCTATTTGTTATAAAAACCTTCTTAAATTAAGAGAGCACTTAAGTTGGGTCTGATATAAAAAAAAAATTTCATGGAAATAATGTAGCGGATGAGCACCTACATGTATCAAATTATGCTAAAAAAAAATTTCACTACATTTACTTTAACATTTTGTCTTATATTTTTTTAAGAGAATCGATGCCCATCAAAAAACGTTGCTCTTTCTAGAACTTGTACCCAAATCATAAAAAAAAATAATAATACAATTATGCATTTTCACATTGTATAACTATATAGTTAAATACATTTTTGTTCTGAAGTCAAATTTAAGTCTACGCTAATCTTTTCACATCCAACACAGTATTTGCTATTTTGAAGTAAAAAAAACAGATATAATTTTTTCCGTGAGAAAACACAAATAATAGAAATTATAAATAAATTTGAATTGGCCTTACTGATGAATCGCTGTCTTTTCAGGTAATGAAAATTTTTCAGAAAATTTGAGAACTACTAATTCATCAGACTTGCTATATCCTGTCAGCAGAGTTGCAATTTTGGATTTAATATTAGTTAGGCTTACCCACTCACTTAAATCTGCATAATGCTGAAAAACTTTAGCAAAATTCTCATTCCCTGGACTGAAATAAAAGAATTAAAAAAATTACACATGGCATATTTATCAAAATTATGAGTGCTTGTAGTTTAATATTATAAAGTTAAATATTATTTTAGTAGAAATAATAGTACAGCAAAAGCCTGATGTAATAAGTGAGGCATTTTGGAAAAAGTCCACTATTACGACAAGTTTCCAAGTCGCCGTCAAAATGCTAATATTGCAAAAATTGTACGTCGTAAAGAGTTAAAATTTGCTAGCCTTTTACTATATTTTAGAAAGAGGAAGTTTTTTTTTCTTTTATTTAAGATAGCAATATTATACAAGAAAAGAGGGCAAAATGGAAAAGATTTCTATTCTAGGTTACTTCACTTTACTTATTATTTCTTACATCTTAACTTTTTATGCTTAATAACAAACATGCGTAGGTGATAAACTGCCAAATTATCTTTCTTCTTACAAAAGAAAAAGTCTTGTTTTATTTCTAAGAATACCACTCATTTAAAAAAAAATTGCCTTTCTATTAGTCACACATTTCAAAAAAATGTGCCTTTTTATTAGTCACATACTTACTATTTTTCTTTCATATTCCACTTTTTTTTTTTTTTTTGCATCTTGCTAAAACATTCAGCTTGGTTTACAATCCACAGGACTAAAGCAATTTCCTCTAAATGTGTAGTTTATTTTATATCAAAACAGCAGTTCAAAATAAAAAGTAAATAATGTAACTTTATCTATTTCATTTTCACATTATTTTAAGTACTACTTTTACATTAAAACTGTGTGCCTGCCTTATATCGACAAGATCACTAAAATGAGAATTTCATCTGCTTTTGCGAATAGTCATTATAATGGATTTTAAATCTAGCCTTTAATTAACTTTAACAGTAGAAATTTTTTAATTTAGATTTTTATTATAAATATCTTTGATTTTATAGCTCAAATTTTCATTAAATATAGTTGATTTTGCAAATTTTACAGCTACTGTACATTTTAAATTTCAATGAAGAAAAAAAAAGTTTGCTATGAGTGGATTTGATTTTTTCAAAAAAATCCATCCATCTTCATGTTCAAACAAACAAGTGATTGCTGGAAGAAATTATCTGGAATCTTTTTCTCAATGTGTAATTTTTTTTTTTACGTACTTAGAAGATAAATAAAAGACTGTCATTTATTTTATGCATCAAAGCAACATTTATGTAATTTAAACAGAAAAAGGAAAAATTTTAATGCAATGTCTTTCAATTGGACTAATCTGACTTTAAAAAAAAAATTTAAAACTGAAACACACAGTTTGCTGCACAGTAATTAATGAAAAAAGATTAATGATAACGTCATCTCTATTCACGACAAAACACAAATCGGGCGTATCAAAAAAGGAGTTCATTAAATGTATGTTTTGAGATTCTAATACTATAATAAATAATATCATATTAAAAATATGCATTAATTAGTAGTGATAACTGCCGAAAAATCGATTGAAAAAGATGATAGAATTATTGTCTAAAATAGTGAGTACTTAGATGTGCAATTTGAGGGTGTGTAGCCAAATTATTCAACAAAAAATAAGCACTTTTCAAGCACTTCAAAAAATATTTTTCAGTACTTTACAAAAATATCATAATTCGACAGGGTTGGAAAGTTTTTGACAATTGACGGTTTTATCTGCTTTTTACCGTCATGCCCAAAAAAACTTTTGGCATTGTTTTTGACAATTGTCAAAAATCCTGAAATTTTGAATCATGTAAAATGAATGGCTTTTTCATACGCTGCGGACTGACAATACAATACGCCAAAATAGATTGGGGATGAATAGAACAATGTGAACTTTTTTTTTTTTGCATAATTCATGGCAAAAATCAACATGGAAAAGGAAAAAATCTCATTTTGAAAAAGGGAAAATTAAGCCCCTTTTAAAAACACCCAATGAAAAAAGCACCTTTAAGGGCTTTTAAAAAACGAAAATAAGCACCTTTAAGCACTTTTTAAAAACGCTACGCTCCCTGAATTTGAATCATAATAAGATCAGGATTTAAAAATATCAATGGCAATAACTGCAAAAACAAAACATCTAAACAATGCATGAATTTAGTGCAAAATTAAGCATGTCAAAAAGTAATTACTTAAATGTGCAATACAAAATGTACATTTTTTAATAATATTATGTGAAATTATCAGGATTGGAGAAAGAGAAAAAAAAACCTGTGGATATCAGCAGTAATAACTGTCTAAAAGACCATCGAAAAAACAGTTGTATTGTTTCGTCAAAAAGTGACTAATAATTGCAGGAATTGAATTTTATGTGTCGTAAAAATAATGTTCAAACAATATAGGAATCTAAAAATAAAAAAAAAACATTGAAAAAATCAGTATACTAGCTAATAGTGTCTGATATACTTTGGCATTTTTCCAATTTTAATTGCTGAAGACATTAATCTGGACACGGAAATTAAAAAGCTTGAGAAGAAGAGAACAGAAAAACAAAAGTAGAAGGAAAGAATTGGTGGGACTTTCAATAGGTTCTTATTTTTGAACAAAGGTAAAAGAGAATAATCTAATATGGTCAGATAGTCTAAAAAGAAAGTTGAAAGCTACCTACAAAGATAATGTGTACTTTTTCTTACTTTACAACAGCTTAGATATGGGTTTTGAATTTTGGATAAATTCTTAAGAAAAAGCGTACTCTCAGCGTATACAAGGAATGAGTTACTTCGAAAATATATGATGTGTGGTGGCTTGCAAATGAGTAATTTTTCACTACTCTATTTTTCAATATTTGCAACTCTATTTTTCAATATTTATTCTATGAAATATATTACTAAATATTTTATTTACCAAAGAAAATCTAATATAACTACAAGATTTAATGACTATTTGTTAATAATATACATGACTTACTTACCAAATAAAGTGTCTTCTACCATCAGTTTTAAGTTTTTTTCTATTGAACTTCAGATTAATCAAGTCTGAAGGATTAATCTCCAACACTTCATCACCACTCTCTTTGACCTAAAAACATTTGACTATCAGATTATCTGCTTAAAAACTAGCTCATTGTTGCTGGTACAGTGCACGAAAAAATATCATGAATAACCTGCATTTTAATGATCAGATTTTCAGGAACTTAATGCCAATCATAATGGTTCAAAGGGCTGACCTTATATATGCTAATTAATTGGTGCTAACTATTAAATAAGTTTTATAATAATAAGGATTTCAAGGGATGACCTCAAATACGCTAATTAATTAGTGTTTATTATTAATTAAGTTACAAAATCAGACACAAGAACATAAATTTCTTTTTTATATGTTCAGATTTCTGACCCTCAAAATAGACAAAATTTTAAAAAAATTGGGGAGCTAGATATATATGTATAAATACACTCATTGCCATAAAAATTAGCATACCTAGAAACAATTGTCAGAATGAAGCAAAATTTTATATATGTAAGTACAATACTGATTTAACAATTAAAGCCAAATAATCATTTATTGCAAGAAAAAATACAAATGAATGGAGGTTTTAGTCACAACGTGAATACAAGATGCAATACAGTCAGATATTGAGATATAAAAGTCACTTATGATGTCTTTCTGAGGTCTCTCGTTCCAAAGTTGCTGTAAAAATGCTACGACACTAAACTCGAAGGCGTCATCCCAAGTGCTCCTAGATATGCTCATTTGGCGACAAATCAGGAAATCAAGAAGGTCAGGGAAGGGTGGTATTGTAGCGGAGGCAATTCTGTGTTACAATTGCTGTTTGTGGTTGAAAATTGTCTCGTAGAAAATTTGCTCCTAAGAGTCTTGTCAAGAGTGGCAATACGTATATGTAGGATGTCACGAATGTTATGCTGTACTGATTGCACCCTCATAGCTGCCAACATGGATAGAATAAAATCCAGTAGATTTTACGAAATAATATAAATTTCATGATAATTGCTGCATAATGTAATAAATATTTTACACATAGGGAATTTTATAGTCCTCAAAATAGAAAAACTGCAATATTTTCCAGTTACGATTAACATTAAACATACTTGAAATGTTATCTATTATGTTTACTCATAATTTCGAATATTAATAGGTATTTAATTTATCAAAAATAGTAAAAAGATTTTTTTAATTAAATTAAAAAGAGAGTTCAGAATAAAAATAAACTGAACATTTTAGAACAAAAAAAGTTTTAAACTGATTTCTATAAATGAGGTTCACTTCCTTAGGTATTAGTAATACTTTTAAATATTCAATCAAGCAAGTAATAATCTGTACAAAAATTCTATTTCAATAGGGATTTTTTTAGGGAATTTACTCAATTTTAGGGAATTTTCTAAAATGTACAAAAACCAGTAGACCAGGAGAAACTGGCAAAATCCAGTAGAGTTGGCACCTATGCACCCTGGATCAGTATTAGAGGTGAATGTGCGTCACTCCACACGGTCACACCAGATGTAGAAGCTGTGTGCTACTATATACAGCATATGCAGGATTAGATTGCAACAGAATGGAACCAGGTCGTCTTCTGTGCTGAATCCAGATTTTACTTGGGCAGTGATGACCATCACGTATGAGTGTGGAAACTTTGCGGTGGATGCCTCAATTTTGACTATGCTGTATTTTGTTTTAAGTTTTCAATCATTTACTTGTTTCAATACTGTACTTATATATGTAAAATTTCATTTTCCATCAGACAACTCTTTCTAGGTGTGCTAATTTTTGTGGCAATGAGTGCATATGGCAAGAGCCCTAAAAATCCAAAAAAATATTGCTGCAGAAGGTTGAGTAATGTAAGATAGCCATAAACTAGCTGAGTAATTGACAAAAAAGCAAAGCCAGCTTGTAAAGTCTTATTTATTAATAGATAATAGAAAAATATATCTTAATGTTTCTAGACAACAGATAATTTTGAGCTGATTTTTGACCAAAAAAACAATGATTGTTTTTTTTTATTTTCATTTATTTATTTATTTTTAAATAAAATTTGAATTGATTAACCAATTGTTTATGATTTTCCAAGATTTCAAAATTTGAATACATGAACTTTTTATATGACATTACTTGTTTCTTACGATGATTTAATTTTATTTATATGAATATATACTAAAAGCAAATTTATATAAATTATTATAATTATATACAGAACTGTAGGGCTAATTATTTTTACAACTTCAATTAAGTCTTCCTGGCAAGGAAGTTCAAAGAGACGGAAAAAAAGGGTCACAGAAAAAATTCAGAGGGTTTGAAAGAGATTATAATTAAAATGCACTTTCACAAGGTTTTATCTGATTTTTGATATTTCTTTTTTCTGTAAATAGAGAAATTAGTAAACATTAAGTAACATGCATCGAAATATGCGTGTTTAAGAATTCATTGCTCAAAAAATCTATTCATTATGCCAGATATATAATGTAAGAACTAGTATAACATTGTATTAAAATAAAATTGTACTTCAAAAATTTATTGTCCAAAAATTTATTTATTATTGAAAAGCAAAGCAAACTGTTGCAGTTTGTTGAGTAGTACCCGTATGTATTTACTTTTCATAACTCAAACAAATAAGAAATAATGAAATAAAAAAAATTAATAATTTGTCTATTCATTCCTGAAGAAACAATTCCTTAATATCATCAATCAGACATTTTGCACAAAGTAATTTAAAAGTAGCAAAATGTTTTTAACTTCTTAACAAGGTTTAAGTTATAGCTAATTGGCCTTTTTTCTTTTTTTTAACTAACTTTACAATCAGTTGAAACGAATGATTAAATTAAAGAAAAACCTAAATTAAAGTACTGGTAAAACTGAAACAAAATAGATTTGAATATTATCGCAAAAATAACATATACAGTCAAACCCCGCTATAGTGAACATGGTTTATAGTGAACTCCCGGATATAGTGAACGAAATGTTCGGTCTCGTGCCTTGCTATACACGGATAATGTTATTTTTTGTGGATATAGTGAACCAAAGAAGTGAGGAAGTTGGATATAGAACTTTTTTCTATCTTCGACTGATTTTTAAAAAAAAATTTTGTAACAATTTTGAAATTTCTATTAAATACATATACCAAATTAAATACATATACCGATTTTCAAAACCATCTATAGAGGGGAATGTAGCGATAAGTATGTTTTCTTGTTTGCTTCTTTTATCTCACTTTCCCATCCCTAAACAAACCAAGTAGATGTTTCCAACCCAGGCAGACGATGCATCTGTAAGGTGTCAGCGAGTTCAATATGCATTTTTTTTTCAGAAGAAATGAGTAATTATTCATTATTGGTTAAAGAGTTGGACACTAATATGTGTTGATAAGGCCCTCATTTCAACTCCTTTTTGTTTTCAGTTCAGTTAAAATAAATCCTGCAAACAAGTGTCTCAAATTTAACTATGGTTAGCAATAAACGTAAAACGTTCTCCATTAATGATAAAATGGGCATAATCAGAAAAATTGAAAATTGATGCAATCAAGCTGATATTTGCAGGGAATATAAACTATCCAAATCTGCAGTTTGTAACATATGGGGAAAAAGGCAATTAATAATTTTTGCTCATGAAAAAAATTTAGATGGTGGAAAAAAGTTGAGAAAAGCAGATCACAAGGATAATGAAGAAACATTGCTGAAGTGGTTCACCAATCGAAGAAGCCGCAATTTTCCAGTATCTGGCAAATGTCGATGAATTTGCTAAGCGATTTTATGAAACTACTTTCACGTGCTCGAATGGCAGGTTTAAAAAGCGGAATAACAGAAATTCAGGAAAAATTATCTGAGAGTCGGGAAGTGTTTCCATATCTGATAGTGAGGATTGCTCATCAACTAAGGATTACTAATTTTATTGTACGCAAGACGAAAAGTAATGAAAAATAAAAAAAATTTTGCCGCGGAATACACATAAAAGAGAGGAGTTAAGGAACCATTAGTTAAATTGACTGCGTAACGGATATGGTGAACTCCTGCTTATAGTGAACCGAAACTTCAGTCCCTTGAAGGTTCACTATATTATAACATATGTATTATAACATATTGTCTCCAACAATGTTTGACTGTATTATAATGTTATAAATGTTTGACTGTATTATAACATATTCTTTATCTACTTGGGAGCATAAAAAATAAGAATTTTAAAAATGTAAAAATATAATGCAAAAATTGGTTGAATAAATCAGCAAAAAGCATGAGGCCAGGTAATTCACATTTTATTTAAAAAATAAGATGTTTAGGACCATATAACAGATTTGAGATATTTTATGACATTAAATTTTGACTTCCAATGAGGTGAACCTGGAGCGAATTCCAGCAATGGCCTGGTTGATACGGATTCCACAACCAGCTCGGATCAACCAGAGTGCAGACATAAAATATTCTCAGTGGTAGAGAGATCATGGGTTTGAGTCCCCTTGCAGTCAGGGTGATCGTGTGAGGTATTTGTGGTTTCCCTTGCCATGTAATGTAAATGTAGATTAGTTCCATCAAAAAGTCTTTCACAAAGGCAAATTTCTCCCAATACTTGATCCAGGAGTTCCTTTGTCTTCCAGATTGGGATCAAAATTACAAGTACGAAGTTGAACATTAGTAGTCGTAAACTCAAAATAGGGTTATCTGTTCGATGACGGTTATAAAATATATTAGGCAGCTATTAAATGCTCTTTGCTCTATTTAATGCTCTATATTATTCAGTAATTTAATGCTCTTTGTAGGGGCGGGCTTAAAACATCACAACACAAATTTCTGATGCTGATTATTGATGTTACTAGAGCTTGATACAAAAAATTATAAAATTACTTTTTATAAAACTTTGTATCTTCATTTGTGATTTTTTGCTTAATTATTAAATTATATATTGTTTAATTTGATAAATACATTTACAATATTTTGAGGGGTAGAAATCTCAGGGTGCATAGCCAATTTTTTCAACAAAAAATAAGCACCTTTTAAGCACTCAAAAAATATTTGTAAGCTTTTTAAAAAAATATCATAATTAGACAGGGTTGGCAAGTTTTTGACAAATGATGGTTTTCTCCAGTTTTATTTGCTTGCCCGTGGCGAAGACAAAGGCAGGTCACCAACGATGAAATTAATAAGAGAAATAAAATGTTCTATAGCAATTAGAGAAAAAAAATTGACAATGTTTAGTTGATCCCCGTAATCAGCAAAAATTCAAGAGATTTGTCGGTTCAATTTAAGAAGGCGGAAAATAAAGTCTGAAATTGAGAATCTCTTGCAAAACGCAGCAGAGTTGCACATGAGAGACCAAAATCCTTCCCAATGAGTCCAGCTCATGCGAACCCGCAAGTATTTGATCAAACCTGTAACACACCTTGTGTTTTCATACACTATGCATGGTAAAGAAAAAATATCTCATTTTGGAAAGGGGAAAATTAAGCACTTTTTAAAAACACCTATTGAGAAAAGCACCTTTAAGGGATATTAAAAAACGGATATCGAAAATAAGCACCTTTAAGTATTTTTTAAAAATGTTACTCACCCTAAATCCATATATATATATATATATATTCTAAAAAGTATGTTTTTGTGCATGATTTCGTAACTTAATTCGTAGTTAACTCTAATTAATTACCATATTCGAGGTTAATATGAATCCAAGAAACAGTTAAGAATGACACTTATGCAAAAGTTCGATCATTAGAAAAAAGTTATTTAAGGTGAAATATTTTCTTTTGTGCTCGTTATATTTATATATATGCTACTATTATATTATATATAACTAGTTTACATGAGTTTTATTTGTTTATTTATGCATTTTTATACTCCAGAATAAAATTAACCCCGTCTCTTCACAGTCTTAAAACTTTCTTTTCAGTTTGAAAATCAATATTTAAAAACTTCCCCCTAAGTAGACTTCTACTTAAGTTTCAAAAAATATTTAATTTATTAATAAATTTTTCTTCTCCTCTATTAAAAAATTTATATATTTTTCCATGCTTTCTTTGTACTTTTAATTTTATTAGTCAATTATTAGTTAGCATAAAATAATGTGCATAATAAAAAATTTGGAAGGAATATGGGAATGAAAATTCACTTTAATAGTGTAGATTTCTCTTTGTAGTTTTTCCAAAACTATTTTAACAGCTTCATTCTTTGCCCTTGTTTTGCTAGCAGCAATACCAGTCCCAATAACTTTATGATCAAGTAAAACGTCAACCCTGAAAAATTAAAAAAAAAAAAATTACTGTAAGAAAATCCACATAAATATTTAAATTTATAAAAATCAGTCAAAATTACTATGAATGCAATAATATATATTTAGACAGAAAGTAAAACTTTCATGTCTTGAGATTCTTTGATTTGTCTAACAATAGAAGGAATTTCATAAATGCACACATTATAAATTCCCTACCTTTTTAGATGGATAAAAAGGTAGAGAATTTATAATCTGCTTAAATATCATAATTTTTTCATACATATTTTTCTTTAAATTTTTCATCTTGGAGGCTTTTTTCCTCACTTTTTTGTTTTAATTTAATTTTTAAAGCTTCATTTGAAAACTAAATTGTTTAAACACAGAATTTGTAATTTTTGAAGATTTGAAACGTTTTAATAATGTTATTTGGTCACTTTCACATTCAAGTAAAATGCACATTTTTCAGTAATACTTATTTTATCCTACCTTTAACAAAGTTTTAATCTAAATAAAAATCGACATAATAAATTACACACCAAATATATATATATACACACACACACAGTAGAGTCTCGATAATTAGAGCTGGACAGGTCCGAGCCTACTGTGAACTTTTGAAAACTTAAAATTTAATAATTATTTAAATGAATGGAAACAAAGCAATTTTTTAAATTCAGTATTTAATTGAAAAATATATTATATTTAAAGAAAATTTACTTACATTAGAGGATCAGGGCAAATTTACAATATTAAACCAAGTTACAATATTCATTATATTACTGCATCAGATTAATGGTACTTTAAAATAATTGTCAGATGTTTTTTATTTAAACACACTATTCACATGTTTCAGTGGTTAACATAAAAAATCTTTTTACAACATTTAGTTGTAGTGATCGTCGTGAAATCAATTGTAGTAATTGCTTCACGTGTTGTTTGTGTGTTGGTCATTATTTGGAAGCGAGACTTTTCTTCCCAAGCTCACATTTATGGGAAACTCGAACCAAGTTCTCAATCATAAAATATTAACTTTTATGTACTATATCTTAATTGGGATTTATTTTACTGCTTTGAATAGGGACCCGTTTTTAGTAAAAAAGGGTCTGGAAAATTTGGAAGTAGTGGGTTCCTATAGTTTCCAAATCATAGTGGAATCATTAACCCTAACAATATCCTAATGAAACAGGTTTTAACACATCAAAAAACAAATTGTTGACACAATAAGTTTATAAAATGTATAAAGTGTCGAAGTTAAATTATTATGGCTAGAAAAACACTACTAACCTATGTGAATTAATAAATATTAACTTCGTTATATATATTAACAAGTTAATATAAATAACGAAGTTGGTCCTATAATGAATTTCTCAGCACATATATCCAAGTAGCACGTGAAATAATTATTAGAATTTCCTTTGCTTTTATATGAGTTTCATTGGCAAACACAAACATTTTTAAAACTAAAATCCTATGATTCGGTCACTACACAGGTTTAGTTAAAGTAAACAATTTTCAGGTAAAAAAAGCTTTTAATAACTTGTGTTAGTAAGTGAGTGATTATTGGTGAATAATAGTAATATTCATCGATATCGGGGAAGCGGTGAGTAATGTTCGGTGAAATTTTTAGAATATCCTTTGCCTTCTATGAGTTTCATCTGATTTCTTTAGCAAGTACAAAAATTTTTAAAGCCAATCACAAAACATAATTGTTTACAGTAAACAATTTTCAAGTAAAAATAACTTTCAATAACTTGTCTCGAAAAAAATAAATTTTAATTTAGGTTAAACTTGTTTCAGAAAACGTCTTTCGTTGATACCAGAATTTCCTAGCAAAAACTAGTAGTGTATACTTCTTTGGTAAATACCAGAATTTTCCAGGAAAAACTAGTCTTAATACCTTTGTCAAGTTTTATTTGACTTCTTCAATAAATACTGGAATTTTGCAGGCACGACATCAAATACTAGATCTTCATTGATAGTTTCAAGTTACTTTTAAAGGCTTTCTTCGGTTAAATACTAGAATTCACTAGTGAAAACTAGCTTTAATTCAAAATTTCTTCAGTAAATACTAGAATTTCCTAGTGAAAACTAGCTTAACTTCTTCAATAAATGCAAGAATTTACCAGTAAAACTAGATTTAAGTGAATTTTTCAGTAAATACTAGAATTCACAAGTGAAAACAAGTTTTAATGTTCGATTTCTTCATCAGTAAATACTAAAATTTTCTAGGAAAATTTCGAACATCGCCTTCAATGAATGCTAGAATTTCCTAGAGAAAAATAGTTCTAAGAGGATCTTTCACTAATTACTAGGAGTTTCAATCAAAAAACAAGTTTCAGCAACTTTTAAAAAATACCCAATAGAAATAAGTTTCACTAACTTACCTATTCAATAAATGCACTAGAATTTCCAAGTAAATCTAGTTTTAACAGAAACTCAGTAAATACTAAAATTTCATAGGAAAAACGAGTTTTAACTGAATTTTCTTCAGAAAAACCAAAATTTATCAAAGTATAAATGCTAGGTAGCATTTATACTTAGAAAACTTTTATGTTTATTACAACANAGAGAGATCATGGGTTTGAGTCCCCTTGCAGTCAGGGTGATCGTGTGAGGTATTTGTGGTTTCCCTTGCCATGTAATGTAAATGTAGATTAGTTCCATCAAAAAGTCTTTCACAAAGGCAAATTTCTCCCAATACTTGATCCAGGAGTTCCTTTGTCTTCCAGATTGGGCTCAAAATTACAAGTACGAAGTTGAACATTAGTAGTCGTAAACTCAAAATAGGGTTATCTGTTCGATGACGGTTATAAAATATATTAGGCAGCTATTAAATGCTCTTTGCTCTATTTAATGCTCTATATTATTCAGTAATTTAATGCTCTTTGTAGGGGCGGGCTTAAAACATCACAACACAAATTTCTGATGCTGATTATTGATGTTACTAGAGCTTGATACAAAAAAATATAAAATTACTTTTTATAAAACTTTGTATCTTCATTTGTGATTTTTTGCTTAATTATTAAAATATATATTGTTTAATTTGATAAATATATTTACAATATTTTGAGGGGTAGAAATCCCAGGGTGCGTAGTCAATTTTTTCAACAAAAAATAAGCACCTTTTAAGCACTCAAAAAATATTTGTAAGCTTTTTAAAAAAATATCATAATTAGACAGGGTTGGCAAGTTTTTGACAAATGATGGTTTTCTCCAGTTTTATTTGCTTGCCCGTGGCGAAGACAATGGCAGGTCACCAACGATGAAATTAATAAGAGAAATAAAATGTTCTATAGCAATTAGAGAAAAAAAATTGACAATGTTTAGTTGATCCCCGTAATCAGCAAAAATTCAAGAGATTTGTTGGTTCAATTTAAGAAGGCGGAAAATAAAGTCTGAAATTGAGAATCTCTTGCAAAACGCAGCAGAGTTGCACATGAGAGACCAAAATCCTTCCCAATGAGTCCAGCTCATGCAGACCCGCAAGTATTTAATCAAACATGTAAAACAAATAGTGTTTTCATACACTATGCATGGTAAAGAAAAAATATCTCATTTTGGAAAGGGGAAAATTAAGCACTTTTTAAAAACACCTATTGAGAAAAGCACCTTTAAGGGATATTAAAAAACGGATATCGAAAATAAGCACCTTTAAGTATTTTTTAAAAATGTTACTCACCCTAAATCCATATATATATATATATATATTCTAAAAAGTATGTTTTTGTGCATGATTTCGTAACTTAATTCGTAGTTAACTCTAATTAATTACCATATTCGAGGTTAATATGAATCCAAGA
Organism: Parasteatoda tepidariorum; assembly: GCF_043381705.1. Classification (NCBI taxonomy): domain Eukaryota; kingdom Metazoa; phylum Arthropoda; class Arachnida; order Araneae; family Theridiidae; genus Parasteatoda; species Parasteatoda tepidariorum. Next base: position 27,977,142 of record NC_092205.1, on the reverse strand, counting down.
AACAGTTAAGAATGACACTTATGCAAAAGTTCGATCATTAGAAAAAAGTTATTTAAGGTGAAATATTTTCTTTTGTGCTCGTTATATTTATATATATGCTACTATTATATTATATATAACTAGTTTACATGAGTTTTATTTGTTTATTTATGCATTTTTATACTCCAGAATAAAGATAACCCCGTCTCTTCACAGTCTTAAAACTTTCTTTTCAGTTTGAAAATCAATATTTAAAAACTTCCCCCTAAGTAGACTTCTACTTAAGTTTCAAAAAATATTTAATTTATTAATAAATTTTTCTTCTCCTCTATTAAAAAATTTATATATTTTTCCATGCTTTCTTTGTACTTTTAATTTTATTAGTCAATTATTAGTTAGCATAAAATAATGTGCATAATAAAAAATTTGGAAGGAATATGGGAATGAAAATTCACTTTAATAGTGTAGATTTCTCTTTGTAGTTTTTCCAAAACTATTTTAACAGCTTCATTCTTTGCCCTTGTTTTGCTAGCAGCAATACCAGTCCCAATAACTTTATGATCAAGTAAAACGTCAACCCTGAAAAATTAAAAAAAAAAAAAAATTACTGTAAGAAAATCCACATAAATATTTACATTTATAAAAATCAGTCAAAATTACTATGAATGCAATAATATATATTTAGACAGAAAGTAAAACTTTCATGTCTTGAGATTCTTTGATTTGTCTAACAATAGAAGGAATTTCATAAATGCACACATTATAAATTCCCTACCTTTTTAGATGGATAAAAAGGTAGAGAATTTATAATCTGCTTAAATATCATAATTTTTTCATACATATTTTTCTTTAAATTTTTCATCTTGGAGGCTTTTTTCCTCACTTTTTTGTTTTAATTTAATTTTTAAAGCTTCATTTGAAAAGCAAATTGTTTAAACACAGAATTTGTAATTTTTGAAGATTTGAAACGTTTTAATAATGTTATTTGGTCACTTTCACATTCAAGTAAAATGCACATTTTTCAGTAATACTTATTTTATCCTACCTTTAACAAAGTTTTAATCTAAATAAAAATCGACATAATAAATTACACACCAAATACATATATATATATATACACACACACACAGTAGAGTCTCGATAATTAGAGGTGGACAGGTCCGAGCCTACTGTGAACGTTTGAAAACTTAAAATTTAATAATTATTTAAATGAATGGAAACAAAGCAATTTTTTAAATTCAGTATTTAATTGAAAAATATATTATATTTAAAGAAAATTTACTTACATTAGAGGATCAGGGCAAATTTACAATATTAAACCAAGTTACAATATTCATTATATTACTGCATCAGATTAATGGTACTTTAAAATAATTGTCAGATGTTTTTTATTTAAACACACTATTCACATGTTTCAGTGGTTAACATAAAAAATCTTTTTACAACATTTAGTTGTAGTGATCGTCGTGAAATCAATTGTAGTAATTGCTTCACGTGTTGTTTGTGTGTTGGTCATTATTTGGAAGCGAGACTTTTCTTCCCAAGCTCACATTTATGGGAAACTCGAACTAAGTTCTCAATCATAAAATATTAACTTTTTATGTACTATATCTATAATTGGGATTTACTTTACTGCTTTGAATATGGACCCGTTTTTAGTAAAAAAGGGTCTGGAAAATTTGGAAGTAGTGGGTTCCTATAGTTTCCAAATCATAGTGGAATCATTAACCCTAACAATATCCTAATGAAACAGGTTTTAACACATCAAAAAACAAATTGTTGACACAATAAGTTTATAAAATGTATAAAGTGTCGAAGTTAAATTATTATGGCTAGAAAAACACTACTAACCTATGTGAATTAATAAATATTAACTTCGTTATATATATTAACAAGTTAATATAAATAACGAAGTTGGTCCTATAATGAATTTTTCAGCACATATATCCAAGTAGCACGTGAAATAATTATTAGAATTTCCTTTGCTTTTATATGAGTTTCATTGGCAAAAACAAACATTTTTAAAACTAAAATCCTATGATTCGGTCACTACACAGGTTTAGTTAAAGTAAACAATTTTCAGGTAAAAAAAGCTTTTAATAACTTGTGTTAGTAAGTGAGTGATTATTGGTGAATAATAGTAATATTCATCGATATCGGGGAAGCGGTGAGTAATGTTCGGTGAAATTTTTAGAATATCCTTTGCCTTCTATGAGTTTCATCTGATTTCTTTAGCAAGTACAAAAATTTTTAAAGCCAATCACAAAACATAATTGTTTACAGTAAACAATTTTCAAGTAAAAATAACTTTCAATAACTTGTCTCGAAAAAAATAAATTTTAATTTAGGTTAAACTTGTTTCAGAAAACGTCTTTCGTTGATACCAGAATTTCCTAGCAAAAACTAGTAGTGTATACTTCTTTGGTAAATACCAGAATTTTCCAGGAAAAACTAGTCTTAATACCTTTGTCAAGTTTTATTTGACTTCTTCAATAAATACTGGAATTTTGCAGGCACGACATCAAATACTAGATCTTCATTGATAGTTTCAAGTTACTTTTAAAGGCTTTCTTCGGTTAAATACTAGAATTCACTAGTGAAAACTAGCTTTAATTCAAAATTTCTTCAGTAAATACTAGAATTTCCTAGTGAAAACTAGCTTAACTTCTTCAATAAATGCAAGAATTTACCAGTAAAACTAGATTTAAGTGAATTTTTCAGTAAATACTAGAATTCACAAGTGAAAACAAGTTTTAATGTTCGATTTCTTCATCAGTAAATACTAAAATTTTCTAGGAAAATTTCGAACATCGCCTTCAATGAATGCTAGAATTTCCTAGAGAAAAATAGTTCTAAGAGGATCTTTCACTAATTACTAGGAGTTTCAATCAAAAAACAAGTTTCAGCAACTTTTAAAAAATACCCAATAGAAATAAGTTTCACTAACTTACCTATTCAATAAATGCACTAGAATTTCCAAGTAAATCTAGTTTTAACAGAAACTCAGTAAATACTAAAATTTCATAGGAAAAACGAGTTTTAACTGAATTTTCTTCAGAAAAACCAAAATTTATCAAAGTATAAATGCTAGGTAGCATTTATACTTAGAAAACTTTTATGTTTATTACAACAAGCATAGAGATGAAATTGTTATTTATTTGGTAACAATAAGAAATAACATGGATTTTTAGCAGTTAGAGAATTGAAGCAACTCAGATGGTTGGCTAAATTCTTTTTAGTTTAAAAACCAACGAAAGTTTTCAATAAGTCTCCTTACTATTTTAACTATTTAAAGCAAAGATTGTATGCAATTGAAAATTTTATAGTTAAATTCCTAGTGCAAAATCATATATAATTGAGTCTTATCTAATCTGTATTCAAATTAAGTCTTATCTGTATTCAAAAGTAGTTTCTTTGAGCCAAGTATCTCTACATTACATACATTTGCTAAGAATCACTGCTATTGATGCCTTGCAACGAGCTAAAGAAAAGTAAGTACTTTTTTTAGAATAGTACAGACTTTCATAAAAAATACTACTTTTAATAAAAATAAACTTAAAAAAAATAATAATAATTTGCACTACTTAAGCATACTAAAGGTAAATTTTATCGCAAAAGAATAATAAAATATATTATTTTTACTTACAGAATTAATTTGTTTAGAGCTGAAAGTTTTATAAGTTTCCTGTATAATTTTATTAACACAAAATCTACTGAACAACTCATTATTGAGATCAATATGTAGAAAATTTTTATAGTTAATTGTATTAAAAATAAAGGAGTATCAATTAGTTAATATTCTCTCATACAATTGCTCGCCTGCTACTCTCGAAGAGTAGATAATTTCATTTTAAAAATTTATTAGTACTCGTTCGATAAGTAATTTGAAATTCTTCTCTAGTTTTTTCATCCTTGTACTGTAACAATTGTTGTTCTGATTATAAAACCTGACACATAAAATTGGTTATTATCTAATGAGCTTGAACTTGATTCTGCCTTGAAAAGGATTGCAAATGGTGGCCTTAAACAATGTTTAAACTGTATTCAAGTTGCACATGATAAGGCAACATTTTTATAAAAATCATTCTTGTCCTGTTTCAACCTATTGTTTTAGTGCAGGAATGGCCAACGCTTAACATGCATTGCACAAATGGCATGGAAAGGTATTCTAAATGGCACACAAACACATCTTAACTTGAAAAGAAAAGAAAAACAAAATATTTTAAATGATTTTTTTAGCTTATGATTTTTTATTACTTTTCTATTGCAACTCCATAATAAACTTTGCTAAAAATAAACATTGCTTATGACTGATGAATATCTTATAAGCTTTCAATTTTTCATAACTTTATCACCAAATATGGAAGAATTAGTAATAATCAAAGCAAGGTGTGATTGGTGGCAAGATTTTTTCTTTCATTATTGTTTGCACTTGCAAAATTATTGTTTCAATTCTTTTTTAAAAAAATCCATTGACAACTTATTGTATATCATTAATAATAAATCTCGATGCTCGCTGTATTTTAATTTATACAATTACTTTATTATAATTTATTAATTTTCAATGATGAATTATTTAATAAAATGTAAACTTGTTTTCTTAAAATTTAAAAAAATAAATTATTTAGTCTTTGATTTTACATTATTTTACAGCTTTTGACAATGCAAAGTTTAATTCATTTTTTATTACGAGTTTTACACAAGAAGGAGATGCAGTTAAATATGAAGTGGTACAATCAAGATTTTTGAAACTAAAGGTGGCACTGTAAAGGCTCATTCTTGGTCACACACGTTTTTGCATTTAGTTATAAAATATTTAACAATATTTTTATATTAATATTTCATGTAATGTGGTTAGATAGAGGTCAAGTAGTATGTTCAAGATTCAGTTTACACTATCAGTGATAATTCAGACACTTCAGAGTTGTTGTAAATCTAGGGATTTTAAAAAGACTCACAATAAACTGAGTAATTCTTCATCTTTGAGGATATGAAATTTCAATTCATAAGGTATTAGCCAAACTTAAATTTTTGCTCACCCCTATTCAGACAAAAAATATGAACAATTTGTAAAATGTTAAAAAAAAATGTAGTAAAGTAAACTTTATGGTGCCTAAAACCATGAATAAATGTAGAAACTGCAAGATGGAAACATATTTATAGCAAAGTAATAATGTGGACTTAGAATAAGGTTGCCATAAGATTTCAATATCATCCACATTATTGTAATAAAAAAAATATGATTGCCATTCACATGAAATCCATTCAAATAAGAAATCATTGAATATGAAAACCATTCTAATAAGAAAAATATCAGTAATGTTCCTATACTTAAAATGCTTCATGTTTGTGTACTGTTGTCTTTCAACACTACTATCTGTAAATTGCAGTCCTTGTGTCAAACTTTAAGACTCTGTTATGCTAGAGTCCAACTCTATTACTTACATGCCAATCCCGAATATTTTATCACCGATGGCAATTTCATGCCCTGGTCTAGCTAGAAGATTGTAACAATAAATGCGGATGGAAACTGTAACCTTCTCAAGTGCCTTAGTTATCACACAAATCCAGAAAGAATATATATATAAATGGCATGAACATGTTGAGCAGCTGATATAGTGATTATAACTGATAATTAGCTAAATGATTTTAAATGGGGGTGAGAGAGATATGAACGTTTATAAGAATTTTATATTCTTCAACCCACTTTTCTATGACCGATTGCCCTTAGTGCAAAATTTTTCCTAATTCTTGCAAGAAGTCAGGCTGCATAAACAGGATATTCAATGCTAAAAAAAAAAAATAATAAAAGGCTGGGAATTGTTTTACCAAATAATACTTACATATGGGTTTCATCAATTTGAGGATGATAATTGTAACCAAGAATTCTATGGCACTGACAGGCTGCATAAGAAAGATTACTACAAAGAGTGTGCCGTTCTTCATCAACTATTTCAGATCGATCAAACAATAAGAGGTTTTGTTTAATCGAATTATTGTATAGTCTTTCATTAATTGAAAAAGAATTCGTAGAATCTTTAACTTCTTTGTTGCTATATGTGACAGGAACTTTTGCTGTTTCAGTAGCTTTTACTGAGCTAATGTCTAGGAGAGAAAAAGTTGCTGTAGGAACAATATTAGATTTTACAATTTCTGCTTGCCTTGTTGTCTCATTTAGAGACATACGTTCCATATTTAGCGGCGTTCTGTGGGAATGGTCATCAATCAGACACAAAACATCCACATAAACATCCTTAGAAGCATCTGAGGACTTTCTCTTGCTCTCAAACAGGTCTAAGAAGAAGTTCTTTAGATTCTTAGCAGCAATGACTCTGGCTTTTTTCTTGGTTAGAGCTCTACCACTTGCCATTGGAACATTATTGACCAAAGCATCACAAACAAATAAAGCCTCCCCACCATTGGGATTGTTTACATCTTTATAAGAATTGTAAACTAAATCCTCTAGTCTTCCTATTCGGGCAAAAGTTGCATAAACAGTAGATAGAACATCCTGCCCTTTCATTGTTTCCCGTTTCATTTCAAAAGCCATTGTTTCTAATAATTCTCTGCCCCACTTACCATTAGTAGTACTTTTAGAGACCAACCTTTTTCGCAACATAGATTTCCCACGTTCTAGCGTTCCAGCAGGTAAATCTTTCATGTGTGTCATTACACAGAGAGCCTGGTAGGATGCTTTTCTTTTAGCTCCATTTTTAGTATTACCTGAGCCATGAGCAATTTTAGTAGCACCAATAAAAACCTCACAAAATTGCCCTGAATAAGTGTAATCAAACTTTTTTCTGTGCATAATACGGGTTGCGAATTTTAAATGAAAAGAATTTTCTATACCCAAAGAAATTGCTGCTCTTAACAATAAATCATGCACATTGTCTCCGTTGTTAAAACCCATCAATTTCTGGACTTCCGTAGAAAACTTCTTAATGACGGGAAGGTTTAATAATGTATTCAAAGCATTTTCAGAAGCCTTTTTTTTAGCAATGTACCTATTTTCTCCACCACTGATGGCAAGTTTAGTTGTACCAATAAAAAATTCACAATAGTAAGTGACTTTCTCAGAATCTGTTTCTTCAATAGGATATTGTGTGTATTTGAAATCAATCAAATCTTCAATATTCAAATGTAATGCTGCAGATAAAATTAAATCAACAGCATTATCTTTTTGCAACTTCAATAATTTCTGCACTTCTACAGTTAATTTCTCAATAATGCTGAAGTTTTCTGACTCAATGAGTGATTTGTAATCAACACTTTCTAAACCTAATGGAAGGCATTCATATTTTTCTTTGCTTTCTTTTTGCTTCTTCTTTTTCTTTTCTTTTTCCTCCCTTTTTCTCTCTTCCTGTTTCTCCTTTTCTTCTCTTTCCTGTTTCTCCTTCTCTTCTCTCTCCTGTTTTTCCTTTTGCACCCTTTTACACTGTTTTTTAGATTTAAAAGAGTCTGGATCTAAAATTTTTCTTTTACCTACAAGATAAAAATATGATTAATAAAGAATAATCAATTGAAACGCAAGATTTTAATTTTTACAATATTGCATATTTGTATACATTCCAAATAAAATAAAATAAGTATCTCAAAGCAAAATTAAAATCCAATAACTTACTTACTTTTCAATACAGTAGTGTAAACAATAACCTAATTGAGATTTATCAAAAAAAGTCTGCTCAGGCTTTGATTACCAGTCACCATTCATTTCAATTCGGCAGCTTTTTTCAACTAAGATACGAATTATTGGTAACTGAAGTCTACAATCAATTATAAAGATAGGTTTACAGCAAGATTAACAAGGAGTAGATAGGTTGATGGAATAATTATGGGTTTTAGTTAGATATTTGAATCTAAATGTATCAGGGTTCAATAACTATAATAATAACTAAAATGCCTGGTGGCTTGTAAAAATTCTGGTCGGGCAAGAAACTTTTTACTTTCCCATGTTTGGTCAGGCATATAAATATATAATTAAAAATACCCTAGAATAGTGATGAAACATTCACTCAAATGTTGATTACAAATGAAAAATTATTACAAATGAAAAAGGAAGTTAGATTACAAATGAAAAAGGAAGTTAGATTATTCTTTTCTATCCCCTTAATCGTATTCCGCATAAATAATAATAAATAGGAAAGTTGAAAGTAAATAGGAAAATGCAATAGCAAAAGTGCCAATATATATTATTTTATTAATCCTTTAATAGAATGATGATTATTATTTTATTCAGTTTATGCAGTAATAGGTTACTTTAAATGATAGACAATGATTTATAGAGTTACATTCCTATGTTATCATTAGTATACATTCGAAAAGGCGTTTGGCATGTAATCACTAGACTAACATGCCCCCCTGGGTTTGTAAAATTTTTTACATTTTTTGTGTCCTGATGGGTAGATTGTGCTGAATGAAAAATTTAAATAAATTTTGATATGATGATCAGATTTTTACCCAATAAAATGAAATCTTATTGATTTTTAAGTCAAAGTATAAGTTAAAAAAAAAAAGTTTGAACAGACTATATTGTAAGCGACGAAATGAGATATAATGACTTACTTTCTCTGAATCTTTTCCGAACTTTTTTTCCGACAGGCATAGTATTTTTATCTACAAGATAGGGAAGGGAGATGCGATTTGGGAAATCTAGTAAATGAGAAACTAAAAGTAGTTGGTTGGTTCATTTTTCCTGCTTATTTTATGGTTATACCAATAATGTGCACCAGTTTCAATACAATATTTTTTATTTGAAGAGTAAATTTTTGTTTTAAACTGCTTTTACATTTATTTTAAATTAAATGCATAATCACACCTATTTTTTTTCAATTCAAACTATCGGTTCAATAAGTCTGAGAAGAAGAAATCCACAAAAATATTGGCAATGTTGTTAACGTAAGCAAAATGTCAGTGGAACGTCAAAATCAAGCTAAAACACAGTTCTCACAGTCCTTGAAAGATTTTAGTAGTGGTTGTAAATTTAGGTTAATGCTAGAATATATTTTGTATTTTAATATACCATTTAATCGCTAAGTGGTTTAGCAAGCTGAAATTTTCATGCATACATACTTTCTTGGTAAAACAATTTTAAGTGGTTACACAGAAATTAAAACATCGACTATGTTTTATTTTTGTTACCACTTTTTAAAATTTTCAAGGCTCGCATGAGCCATGTAAAAGGAAACACGGAAATAAAAGATAAAATCATAACTTTTTTAAACTTCTGGCTCTAGAAAACGAGAATTTAAACACACCTTATATGAAATTATAAAAGTAAACAAATGAATTAGTTGAGAAAATAATGATTTTATAAAATACATTTCAGATTTAAAATTTAGGGCCAACACTAATTTTAAGTGCTACTAAAAATGTTAATTAATGAAAGTTGTTTATTGTTGACTTCATTTTTTATAATTGATAAAATCATGATACATTTTAATTAATTGATTAAATATATTATTGCCAAAACTCAGTATAACGAGATTCACTAGAACTGATAATAGGAAGAACAGACCAACAAAGGAATCCATTTTTATTCAACTCTTAACATAATTTGTGATGAACTGACACGGATAAGAATTATTATGCAGTTGAGTCTCTGTTTAATGGCACTCTACTTAACAATCATTTTCATAGTATCAGTTCTCGAAATTTAGTGAATGCTACAGGGATAATTTCTAAAATGAAGAAACACTTTCCTGACCTCTCCAAGAAAGTTTATGCAAAATTTAAATATTGCATAGAATGTTTATAGAACTAATAAAACTTACAGTTTGAGTTTTTGAACCAATAATGCAACATAAATGCATAAAATAAATCTGAAACAATTGTAATCATAATGATGAAACTATATTAATTTTATTACTTATAAATACTAGCTGTCTTAAATTTAAAAAAAAAGCAATTTTTATTTAAAAAGAGTTAAAAAAAAGATAACTTTTACTCAAATGAAACTTTTAATAAACAAATTCAATCTCCCTGAAATTTTGAACCAGTGTAAAAATAGACTGAATGTTCCAAGGATGACTATAGTTTTCCTGTGTAAAACACGTGGAATACATTCTTGGCGAAGAAAGTGGTGATTACTAAAAAAAATTTTTGGTCGAAATTTTTTATTCTGTAGCCACCCCGATCATTAAGTTTGCCCCATAAAAATCTCAGTTTAAAGGAAATTTGTTGTGGCTCTGGCTCTTTCATCGTAGAAAAATCTCGCTTCCAGTATGACTATGTCACTGTTTATGATGAATGAAATCTTTTAATGAGTAAAAAAATTTTATATTAAATTCGATTGTAATGGGGTTAAGAAAGACACAGATGTTCAGTTAGAAGAATTCTTCCACTGTAATGAAGATATTTTAACAAGGGATTTAAGAGATACAGAGGAAATCAGAAAAACATTATAAATGCACATGACAAAAAAGAAAGTTATTTTGAAATGTTGTAAAAAATGAGTCACTGCTGTCTTTTTAAACCAATAAATTATTGATTACCAATTAATTATTGACTTCAACCATGTTTATTGATATTTTAAAAATATAGAATTTATCTTCCAGATTGAAAGAGGGCTCCAATAAATGCTTGAAAAACTAATTAGGGAAAAAAGTTATAGTAAAACCACATTTAAAACAATATTTTTTTACAAGAAGGTTCACTAGGGCTTTTGTACAGTACAGAACCCGTTATCCGGAAATCAGAAAACCGGAAAACCAAAAAACCGGAACGAAATTCGATAAATTTTCCCGCCATTTTTAAAAAAAATTTTTTTTTTTCCTCATAAGATTTTAGGATTTTTC
>NC_092205.1:27925486-27965554 GCF_043381705.1 Parasteatoda tepidariorum | reverse complement strand
AAAAAAAAAAAAAAAAAGTGTTGCGCATTGTATTGGTAGAGTAAAAGTTGCTTATTGATTTGGTGATTATGATGTTGAATTCTTAAGCAAAAAAGATGGATATAGTTCTTATAATCATGAATTTTTCACTTTTTCAAAGAAATTCAAGATATAGTTACCAAACTTACATTGCCAGTGACAAATAGGACTACCAGGACTGCATCTCAATGCACAGTTAACATTAAATTTTTTTTTGGCAAAATAAGTTCTACGAGTTAAATACTATATTAAAAAATGTTTTTAGACAAATTTTTAACGAATGTTCCACATTAGCCCACCTCTCCCCAACATGTTTGAGCAAACTTAAATTGCCATTATACTATTCATCCAGATCTGGTATTTGTAAGATTATAAAAAACAATTATAACGTCTTGCCTAAGGATGGCTACAGCCTTTGCAACATTTTTCATGCAAATTCGAAAGACTGATACCGCTATTTACAACTTTTGACTTCGAAACTTGGAAACCATTTTGGAGCAGATACCAATGTGTAAATCTTCCCATTTAAAGCATGTTAAAATAATCTTTTGACAATCACAATCTCTTTTTAAAATTAAATCTTTAGAAGCATTGCCATTTGTAAATAAAAAGATCATAACTTTTTTAGTTTTCACTTATTTGATTTTCAGTTTCTTAGATAGTTATTTATTGTTTTACAACTTACCACTAACTTCATTTTTAAATAAAGCTGATTGCTTAGAAGTTTAATAAGGAAACTATGTACAGCACACATAAAATGATCTAATGATTGGATTTTCACGTAATCTTAATGGCTCGAGAGAGTGACCTCAATTATGAAAATTAATAAGTACAGACGATATTTTAAGTATTGAAATCAGGCACAAAAATGTACTTTCTGAAGAAAACATACCAATTTTGATGGATTCAAATTTTTGACCCCAAAAGTATAGGGGATAGATGCAACGTGGGAAATATTGTCCCAATAGTTTGGTTAGAGAGAGTTCTAAAGTATGAACCCCTTGATATTAATTTTACTTCTTGAGTATTTCACTATATCTCAAGAACTTTTAAACTTACTTTTTAACTCCTCTTTTAACCTGCAGTATTCTCCGCATAGCGAAACAGGTTTTTCTATGTTATTAGATAGGGAAATAGTGAATTGGGGAAAAATATTCTTCTATTTTAGCTCATTTGCTAAACCGCCAGTGGGTTAAGCAAATTAAAAATTTTCACACAATTATGAAAATCGATTACCCAAAAATAATTTCAAGCCCAAAAATTTTTTAGTAAATATTTATTATTTCTTAATATTTTATTTCATAATGGTCGAAAACTTGTAAGTTATAGAATTGTAAGTTATAGAATTTTCAGCATAATTTTAAAAAATGTAATTTTACATGGAAAAACAAAAAATTCGAGCAAAATCAGTTGATAAGTTCCTGAGAAATCAAATTTCAACAATCTGATTTTTTTGAAATTCAATTTCTCAGGAATTCGACCGATTTCATTCAAACTCTGTATTTTGTTACCTAAATTACATTCGTTTAAATGATGTAAAAAATTGTATACCTCACAATTCAAATTTTTTTCGATTATTATTGAAAAAAAATAATAAATATTACTAAAAGTAATTTTTTATATGGTTTTATCTCGCTAAACGAATTTTATAATTGTGAGCAAAATGTTTTAACTCGCCTTAAAAGTTTGTGAGATATGAAGAAAGATATGAAAAGTAATATTAATTGGTAATAAAACTTTGGAGTGTCTTCCTGACCATACTATTGGGAGCATAATTCCCATATAGTGGCTACCCCCAATATTTTTAGGGTCAGAAATCCGAATCTTTTGAAAAAATAGTATGTTTATTCTGAGAAAGTAGCTTTTTGAGACTGATTTCATAACTTAAAAGTATCACATTCTCTAATTAATTAGCATATTGGAGGTCACCCCCTCGAGCCATTAATATAAAGTATTAGATCATAAAAATCTGATCATTAAATTTGAAGTTCTTCAGGGTGGTCTGTTTTTTTGTTTTTTTTTTGTGTTTTTTTGTTACACTGTACATCTGAATTCACAAAACGGTTTTATACCTTTCTCATTCTGTGTGAAAAATTCAAAGACAAAAGAATTACAAAGTTTTAACCCAAAACTCTCAATATTTGCAAAACATTTTTTTTTATAAGTAACACAAAAACAATGTTAAAATTTATTGTAATTAACAAAAATAAATTAAATTGATCTATTTTAACTAATTTAGGCTAAAGATAAAATAAATAAATAAAACAACTTTTTCCCATAGCTAAGTTAACTACCATAATAGGTATTTTACGTTAAAATTAATTGCATTACTGCAAAAACTTAGAAATTTTAAGACTATTTAATGCTTATAAATATAGTTAAAAAGTTGTTAAATAACTCAATGCAATAAATGNTAGTTGCAAAATCAATAGCAATCATATACAACATTCATTTAACAAGGCAATTATGTGAAAATATTATATTGCCTGCTTTATGCCATAAATTCAAGAAAACAGTAGGTTTTTGACGGTTTTTACCGGTAAAAACACGGTTTTTACCACTGTCATGTCAAAAACCAGTTTTTGACGGCAAAAACCCAACTTCTGCCCATAGCTAAGTTAACTACCATAATAGGTATTTTACATTAAAATTAATTGCATTACTGCAAAAACTTAGAAATTTTAAGACTATTTAATGCTTATAAATATAGTTAAAAAGTTGTTAAATAACTCAATGCAATAAATGTAAATTACAACCAAGTGGATTAGCCCAAATGGCCTAAGTCTAGTTATAAATCAGGAAAATACTATTTCATCGAAAATATACCTGCATTGTAACAATACAACATTTGAATATACTTGAGCTAAACATTGTAGTTTATCTTCAGGGAAAAAGTCTTTGTAAAATTGGAGAAATTCCTTTTTCACCTCCCAATGGCGATTATTTTCCCATGGTTGGCGATACTCTTCTAACTCCATTTAAGCATCTAAAAAATGAGACTTTATTAAAAAAATATATATAAATTAATTTAAAATTATAAACTAACTAAAGCTAAAGAACAAAATATGTACTGATTCCACTTGAAAAAACACAAATTGTGAAATTTGTTGCTTTATTAGTAAAGGTCCATTGATTGGCAAACTGAGAAAAAATTGATTGACTGGCATAACTTGTTGAATTTCAAGGCTTGTTTACTTTAGAACTTTAGCTTATACATCTTTCAATAATCACATAATCTTTTAATAATCACGCTTGATATAATTTATTGATTATTTTTTAAATTTATTATTATTTGTATGAGAGAGCAGAATAAAACCTATATAAACATATGTGTGATATATATAAATCACTTACTTTTTCAATGCAACTATTTCAAAGTGGGCACTGTCCAGATAAAACCAAATTCCCTGGGATATCCAGAGTAAAATTTAAAAAAAAAAAAAAAAAAATTACCGAATTTTCATGATTTAAATTAGCACAATTTTAAAAATTTTCATATATTTATACGGAAAAAAAAATTTACATGCATCATATTTAGCAGAAAAAATTTCCTTGGTAAAAATTTGCCACTTTTTCAAATTTTAAAAATTTAATATCTATTATTTTTAAAACTACAAAAACAAAGAAATAAAAATTATCATTAACTATCATAGGCTGAAGATAAATATGAATTGATTTTCAAGAGAACATTTCAGAATTTCAAGAATCCTTAATTAAAGAAAAAAATTCTTGTTTAATAGAAAATCAAAATAATTAATTAAAATTCAAGAAAACTGAATTATTTATTAAAATAGCAATGATGAATATGAATTAAATGATAATAAACTTAATTAATTTAAATAAGTTTACCAACAAATTGTAATATGTAAGAATAGATTGAAACATACTAGCAAATTCTTAAAAACTGGAAGTACTTTAAAAAAATATGAAAAAATTCATTTAAGTATTGAATAAACATCAATTACTATAGGTATAATATAGAAATTTTTTTTCAAAAACATGGACAATCATATAATTCATAAGAGTACTTAGAAGGCAAAGAATATTTTGAGAACTGTAGTCGTAAGTTTTGCTGAAGTTGAAAGAAGCTTAAGCCATATGAATATAATTTGTATGCACAAAAGAAACATATTGATTGTAGAAAATAATGATTATTTCCTTAATGGGATTACCTTTAAAAAACTGAAACCCAAAGCCAGTGGTTATAAAATGACTATGAGATAACAATAGTGCTGACGATACTTGAATAAAAACAATGCAGAATAAACCAGGAATGACTTTTGGAAATATTTAAAAAATTAAGAAAAATAAATTATTGTTTATACATCCTATTTTATGTTCCTATTATGTTCTATAATTGTTACTTTTTTCTTTTAAGAAATACCGAAAATATTTTAAGAGTGCAGTTCTTAAATGATTCGTATTTCATCACTGGTTACATACATCAGTTTAGAACTTCAAATATGAAAAAATTCAGTTGAAGTTCTAAACTTCAAATGAATACTCAGGGAAAGTGGGGAGATAAGGAGGTTACATGAACTCAATCCTTATTTAGACACGAGATCCTTAGGTTTTTGGAGGGTGATATTTCCGTATCGTGATCTGCCGCCTCAACTATAATCGCAAAGGTGTCAAATAGATTTTAAACTTACTAATTTTTTAACAAAAAACATGTCACTTCTAGCACAAAGGTGGCTACAAGTTATACTTTTTGAGTTGGTCCCTTTCTGCGATGGTTTTTTTAGTTTCTCGCGGGCCATTGCTTGGAAGTTTCCAAGACTTGGCGATTATTCTGCCACAGATCACGATATGGAAATATCCCCTTTTAGAGAATCACCCAGGTATAAAACTGTCCATTTCTTTATACTTTAAAAATTTCTAGAAGAAACTGCCAATTTATCAGAGAATTCCAGTGATATTTTGAAATTCCCTGAGAATTGCAGGTTTTTCAAATTCTAGAGAGAGTGGCCACCATGCCATTTTTTTAGGAGGTGGTGGCAGGGAACGGAGAACCGGGGAGACAGAGGGTACTTTAGCCTCCTTACATTTTATAAATGAAAGAAACAGCCCCTTTCAAGATAACAATTTTTAACTCAATATTTATGTAATTAAATTTACAATTAAAAAAATAGTTAATTTTTTGTGTCTGAATTCTGAGTAACATTCACATTAACATTCTCTTGGTTAAAACTGTTACCAAATCTTACTCATCCCCCCACAGAAGAAATTTATGCTGACCGATGATAAAAGTCTTGGTTTCTAATGTCACAGCGAACAGAATTAAAGAAAGAAAGCAGTTAAACAGAATTTAATAAAATACTGGTATGAGAGGTTAATAATTTACAGTTAAATAATTTCTTTAATTAATTTTATTTTAATTTTGAATCATGAAGATTAAATTCCAAGTTTGACTTCTTGATTGCCATTTTGTGAGGTTCAGATAACTGGGACCTGGTAAATACTATATATATAAATATATATACAGGGTGGGAAGGGAGAGACTCCCCCCCCCACACACACTTCCAGGGTGGTGGTAAAAGACTGCAGTAAAAGCTTACAATAAGGTACCCCTCATAATTTTGCAATTTTCTATGCTCTTGCAGAAATCATGGAAAATGAGTTAAACATCAGGGGATTCTCTCAACAACAAAAATTAAATAACTATTAAAATAACAGAAAAATGGAAGATTTCAATTACAGTAAACGCTCCAAAATTATAGTGCCTAATCCAAGGGGCACTCAAGTTCAATTAAAAGATCCAAAAATTTTTATTGTATCAACATATATAGTTCTTATCTTGTCTGAAATATAATTATGTTTTATAAGTTTACTTGATCTGATATGATTCTTCTTAGAAGTCATCAAACTTTACCCAAAAATTAAATTTCTACTTAGAATAGTTGATTCACAAAATGTGTATTTTTATTTTTTGAGTTGCTCGTTACGAAAAGTTCAAAACTTTTTTTACTTCAACCAAAAATTTCCATTTGAAAATTCAACTGTAAATTTATGAAATTTAAATAAATGTCAATTGGAAGGTCTAATTAAATGAATTCATTAATACGTAAGTAAAACATATATTTTCACGGGTAACAGATTTTAAACACTCCATATTTCTAGCGCTTTTCAAAACCATGCTCATAACCAGCGAGGAGTGATTGAAATGATACTTGATTGATTGTTTGGCTGATTGTTGTACATTTTGTATTCAAGCAGCAAAAACGAAGCTTATAAATGATTTTTTTAGAACTAAAAACTGAAGTGAAATGACTACATCTCTCATTTATTTATTTATATTTCGCGCGAAAAAATAAATCAGTACTGTGCTCTGGTCAGTACTAAAGAGTAAAGACGCAGTTCTTTAATCTTTTTGGTTCCTTTGAATTAATAATAGTTAGTGTCCAAACGATTCTCTGTAGGTAAGGTTAGGGTGCAAAATCGGATGCCCCTTGGATTCTATTTACAAGTATGTACTTCTACTCCATATTCTTCTTTCCTATTATTTCTATCTCGATTTTTTTCACTTTTAAGTCATTTTCTCTATTTCTTGTAAAAGCATAAACAATCACCAGATTGGGGGGAAATATCAAAAATCCCCTAGATTTTAAATTCTTAATTATTAAATTTTAATTATGTTGTTTGATTTCTATTTGGCTTTAATTTTTATTTTATAATTTAAGAATGGTAATTAATATATTTCGAATGTATTTATATTAATCCATATGTATTGTCTCTTTATATTAATCTTTACTCCTGCTAGCTATTTTCCTCAAATGTTGAATTTTTCTTTTAGCCCACACACATACGTTTTATTGTGAAACGTATTTCTAGATTTAGGGATAAAAGAAATTTCCGAACTTTCCAAAAGGGGAGATTTCCGCATCGTGATCTGTGACAGAATAATTTGTGGCCTGCGAGAAACTAAAAAAAAAAACGCAGAAAGGGACACACTCCAAGGATTAAACTCATAGCCATCCCAAGCAAAGGTCTACATGTCTTCTTTAAAAAAAAACTTACAAGCTTAAAATCTATTTGGCACTTTAGCAATTGCAGATATCGCGACAGATAACGAAACTGAAATATCCCCTAGGGATACAACAAATCGATAATCCCTTAACGACATCTGTGTGTGTGTTAAATATGTTTTTAAGATGCTTGCTCTATAATGTGTATTTATTTTGTGAGTTTGAGATAGTTCTGTATTGTAGTATGTCTCTGCAGCTACAATCGCCAAGGCACCAAATGGATATTTTTTAACTTGCATATTTTTTTTAAAAAGTAATATGTAATAATTTCCAGGGATGATTTTTTTTTCTAGTTTTTCCCAGGCTGCTGCTTAGAGGTTGCCAAGACTTGGTGATTTTTGTGCTAAAGATCATGATATGGAAGTTTTCCCTTCCCAGGAATGCCTACAAATTATGCATTTTCAAGTTGCTCCCATTCTCCGTTTTCTTAGTTTCTTACAGGTCCCTGCCTGGAAGTTGCTAAAACTTGGCAATTATTCTGCCGTAGATCTTGTTACAGAAATCTTTCCTTATAGCTCTTTTTTTTTTAAAAAACTAAAACCCTTCTGTTAAGTAAAAGTACTTTTCAGTATGCAGTATATACATTTAGGAAATTTTTTTTATTTTTTGGTACCTTTTAGAAATTTCATTCAGAATATTTAGGGGATACACAGAGAATTCCATAGCTAACTTATGACTACGCATGTGATACTCGTTACTAAATACTTGTAAACTGAAGTGAAAAACAATGTAAATAAAGCACAAATGAAGTACAGAAATGGGAGCACTATTAGTTTCAATTCTCTAACCAAGAACTGGAATCATATCTAATATTTCTTCAGAAATAATGTTTGTTTGTTTTTTAAAGATATTTACTGGTTATGAATATCGTGAAAGTAGAAGAAAGTCAAGCATTCAAAAATGTCAAATTTTTTTTAATGCCTTGTCCAGCGCTTTCCGGAGTGATTACATGAAAACTCCCAAAAGATGATAAATAACTGCCAGTAAACAAGGTACATTTATGAGGTATTCATTACAAACTGAATGACTAAAGTTAATACATTAAATTCAAAATTCGTGTGTTGTAATAACATTGTATTAAAATGATTAACATTTTAGATAGCAGCTATGTGAGAATAGATGAAAAAGCATAACTACAGAAAATAGTTTGGATTTACGATAGAATCATTGTTAACCAAGCTCATCAAAAAGTGGAACCTCAAATATAAAATTTGTTTAGCATATTAAAAATAAAAACATAAAAATAACTAAAAAACAGTATATAACCAGCAAAATAAGATTAGCAAACAATGTAGATTTACGATGAGTCGACGTGAATAGAGTGTGTTAAAAATGGATGTCTCAGATGCTAATTAATAACTTCAAAATTTGAAAATTTTCTGAAAATGACGTGTATTTAAGACAGAATCATTGTGAATGGAGTGTTATAAACTGTTGGTTGTTGTTGTTCATTTACGTCGCACTAGAGCTGCACAATGGGCTATTGGAGAGGGTCTGGGAAACATCCCTGAGGATGATCTGAAGACATGCCATCACAATTTTGATCCTCTGCGGAGGGGATGGTAGCCCGACGACCTGCACGCGAAGTCGAGCACTTTACGGTAGCACAGTTTAACGAGGGCCAATGCCGCACACCCTCGGTCCCTACGCAGGCTGATCCAAGTGGTCACCCACCCGCACACTGACCGCAGCCAGTGATGCTCGACTTCGGTGATCTACTGGGAACCTTGTCTTAACAATCAGTCCACTGCGGGACTATAAAGTGTTGGATTAAATTAAAAATTCTTGTGTCATAATAACATGTATTTCGAAAATATGAAAATCAATAAACTGCTGTCAAGAAACTATTAGCAACCAGCAAAACTTAACAATGGTATCATCATAAAACAAGCATTTAAAAGATTAATTACTCAAATTTCCATATTGTCAAAACATCATAGTAAAAATAACAGTATTTANAAAAAAAAAAAAGAACAGCCAGAGAGGACTGAAAAAATAATTTAAAAAAAACATTGTTTCACTATGAAATCATCATGAATAAGGCGCATCGAAAAGTGGTAATTCAAATTCGAGTTTCTTGTGTCATGTTAAGTTAAGATCAAAGTTTTAGAAAGTTTGGGTAAATAGATATAAAAAAAAAAACGATTATAACAGCAAAAAAACGATGTGTATTTAGGATAGCATCAAGCTCATCAAAAAGTAATTCATCAAAATTATGAATTGTAATAACATCATATTAAGAATAATGAAATTAAGAGAAAATATGATAGGTGCTGCAAAAGCCTAGAGTATGGAATCGTCCCGAACTAAGGGCTAACTTGTATTTGAAATCTGTTAGTCGTAAGCATATTACATCTATCGAGAGCTATATGAATTTTCAAGGAGGAAATAGACCTTTTTAATTAATTAATTATTTTTTAGTAGGGCACGTAATTACAATTGAAGGGCATATTCAAAGAGCTAACAAACAGTGTTTTTTTGCCAAAAAACATGAATTTTTTAACCTTTTTTATGAGTTCTATATACTTGCAGCTTATGTGCAATAAATAAAACTTATTAATTTCTTTGTTTTTTTCTTTTATCCTTTTTGTCTTTATTGTGCTATATATATTTTAAAAAGAATTTATACTGAGTTAAAGTGACATACTGTTATTTAAAAAAAAAAGCTGAAGAAGACACAATAATTTGAAAGTATCAGCTAATATTCGAAATCGAGTTTTGGTTTTACTTTAATTTTCACTGCTAAATTGTCCTTTGCAGAATGTCAAATTGCATAGAAAAGTAACTATACTTGAAAACATGAAATATATTTAACATATTATTCAATATTTCTATTTGAATAATGTATTATAATGCTTCAGAAAAAGCTTGTCACCAACATTTCATCCAATAAAACAGCAGTACATCTGCCTAATGGTTCATTGAAAAGTTTCTGCTGTTTTTTATATTTTACTGATTACATGAATGTAAAATGCATTCAATAACATTTGAATAAATTAACACCCTGTTTTTTTTCTGTTTAAAACTGTAAATAAAATGATGTTTCTTTTACAGAAAAAAATATGACTCGAGAATCAATCCTCTATTCAGACAAGTATACTGATGATAAATATGAATACAGGTACAATAAGTTTGATATCACTAGAAATGTTTTAATGTTAATTTTTTTTTATTCATTTCAAATATAATAGTTAATTCTTTGATCCCATCATACACGATTTATTTAATATTATGTNTTACATGAATGTAAAATGCATTCAATACAATTGAATAAATTTTTTTCTGTTTATAACTGTAAATAAAATGATGTTTCTTTTACAGAAAGAAATATGACTCGAGAATCAATCCTCTATTCAGACAAGTATACTGATGATAAATATGAATACAGGTACAAAAAGTTTGATATCACTAGAAATGTTTTAATGTTAATTTTTTTTTATTCATTTCAAATATAATAGTTAATTCTTTGATCCCATCATACACGATTTATTTAATATTATGTTTTAATCAAATTTAATTGTACTATAAACTAGGCATGTTATTTACTTTGTCATTTGAATGAAATAGTTTAAACACTGTCTGTGGGTCTACTTTCCAGTGGCAACACAACACGGTTATGAGCTGTTTATTTACTCAAAATATAACAAAATGAAAACTTTTTAAATATCCTATAAAGCTACAAATTAAAGATTTCAGAGTATTATCTGTGTCCGAGTCATTAATGTTGGCAGTGTTGTCATATGATCCCTCTCTGCAATGGATTCTATTTCATTGTCATATGCCGAGACCAATGAAAAATTGCCTTCGCCCCCATCGAAAGGATTCAAAATTCCATATTTTACAACAACTTTTCAATCCACTTTTTGTGCCGTGCGCCTTAAGGTATAATAATCGACAGCGATCGACGTATACTGCAGATACTCCAGAAATTTGCTATCTCCTAATCAAAAATAGGCATCGACTTATATTTCAAGATCTATGTTAATATAATTTATTTTGACAGAGCTGAAGTAAGATTATAGTCATTATATAGTAAGATAAGTGTCATTTTTTAAATTGGAGTTGCCATTTTTAAAAGCATCTTGGAATTTTTTATTTCTAAAGAAATCTAGTTTTATCTTGTATGATCATGGTTATTGGTGTTGAAAAAGGGACTTAGACCACTGTTTTTATCAATTGAATGTTATGAATTGAAGTAGCATTCTTTACACTAGGGGTGCTCAACCTGCAACCCGTCGACTGTTGATGTGTGGCCTGCGGAAGCTTCTGAACGCAATAAAAAAGTTCATTTTAATTTTGTTTAAACATTATAAGTTTTCTTTAATTAAAATATTTAATTCAGATTTATATCACTGTATGAAATGCATTATCTTTTGTACTTTCATTCTGTAAACATCTTTTTGGTATATATTGGTAAATTAGTTATTGTAAAAAATGGAAAAAGCTTTTTTTTAATAAAAAGTATGTTTTTTTAGCTTTAAATAAATTCAAAGTATTTAATTTTCTGCAAATATGTTATTAAATTTACTGATAAAAATACTTAGTGCTTAGAACACTAATGTTTACATAAAAATCATCATGTTTCCCACTAACATGACTAAATATGCAAGCGGCCCTCCGTTATTCTACCTTTTGTACAGGTGGCCCTCCTCTCAAAAAGTTTGGGCCCCCCTACTTCACACATTAGATTATTTGTTTTTGAAAAAAAAATTTCCAATAATAGATTATTACATTGTAAAAGAATATACAATGAATGTAATATTTGCAATCATATTTAAAATATTTTTAATATTCCAGGCATGTTATTTTGCCTGCAGAACTAGCAGAATCAGTTCCCAGAAACCATTTGATGACAGAAACTGAGTGGCGTAATCTTGGTGTTTTGCAATCTCCTCAATGGGTACATTTTATGATGCATAATCCAGGTAATTATTTATTCTAGCCTCCTTTATTTCTCCTTAGTATGAGTTTAGATTCTGATTTTCGTTAGTTATTCAATGAATTCACTTGAATAGTAAACATTTAACTGATTGTGAACAAATAATAAACGTTACAAACAAAGTAGTTCAATTCAAATCACCGTTTCCTAGAAAATAATTACTTATATGAATGTATAATTAGCAACCATTATCCAGTAATTATAAGGGGTTGGGAATTTACTTCATAGAAAAGATCTTTGCTGTGCTGTCTAGCCATATAAGTTAAATTTTCTGATCAAATTTTTTTGTGCTGAATTGAATAAGATAAAACTCGAGTTGGTAGGATAAATAGTTTAAGATAATTTACAAATAGTGCATTTTATTCAATAACCCCATTTCAACTTCAGAAATATCCATCTTTTTTATTCCCTCAAAAGTCCCATTTGATTAAACGAGAAAAAATGCATTTGAAATAATAATTCATTTGTTCACGTAGCACTAAGATGTGTAAATAAGTGCTAGTACAAAATTGCACTTTTTGTAAAACTCTTATAACTTCTTAACTATTGGTAATATGAAGCATATAAATAAGTACATGTCAAAAAAGTACTTTTTATGCACCAAAATTCTCTCAACTTGTGAACTATCTATTAAATTGTGTGTAGACTCATTCAATTTAGAGCAAAAAGTATATAACAAAGTACAAATTGTAGTACAAATTTGTACGTAAAACCCTTATATCTTATAAACTATTTGTTCACCCCTCTAGTGATTGTTCTTATTTAATACAGCATAAAAATATGCCTAGCCTACCTGTCTAGAAGTAATTCAATTCTGCCTTGTAAATCAAAACAGGAAGTTTTCCCTCAAAACAGGAAGTTTTTAGATGTCCTTTGTAATAACATAAAGCTTTTTATAAAAAAAATTCTTTGGTAATAACCTTCCATAGAATTTTACTGGACTACATCTCATGAGCAGATAGGTATCTGATGCTACAACTATCATGCATATAATCTCTTTTGTTTTGATGTTAGTGGTATCAGAAATAGGTTGATGCCTTTCAACATAGTATAGATGAGCAACTCTCATACTTATTTTATTACGATTTCTTGTCAACATTAATTTTATCTATTACAGTACAGAACCCATTATCCGGAAATCAGAAAACCAAAAAACCGGAACGAAATTCAATAAATTTTCTGGCCATTTTTTTTAAAAAAAATATTTTTTTCCTCATAAGATTTCAGGATTTTTCGTTCTTTTTTGAAAGATGTTTACCTTACCATCATTTTGGAAATAATCATTAGTGTATAACTTCATCGTTTTTTCTTCTCTTGAAGATTATTTCCAAATATATATATTTTTTTTTAGTTGGGTTAAACAATAAAAAAAAAAACGGCTTTTTGTAGTGATTCAGAAAACCGGAAAAATCAGTTATCCAGAATAGTGATGGTCCCGATCGTTCCGGATAATCGGTTCCCTACTGTATTACTCAAAGTCTGTGATAATTTTAGTGATATCAGAGGTAGGTTAATGTAAAATGGATGAGCGATATTTCTATTTCGCTGTTTCAATTTACTGCATAAAAGGTTCTTTTTATAAAATTAGTGTATGAAATAATGAAAAACAAAACTTATGATATTTAAAGTTTTTTTTTCATGCATAGAAACTTTGCTCTAAATTTTAACTAATGAGTCAATTTTGTTGTGGTTATTTGCATCTTTATTCCACTGCTGTAATAATAATTTGACTAGTAAATTGGCACATTTTGATATGTCAAATCAGAGATCATTCCAATTTCCATTAATAGTCTGGAGAGAACTAGAGAGCATTTCAAACTATTTACATTCATTAAAATATTTCCTAAAAGAATGACCCAGGTTTTTTTTTTTCTTTTTTCTAAAAAGAAATTACCTTAGTTAATTGTCTGACTAAAACTGTTTAGAAATATCTTTGGAAATTTTTGTTTAAATTTTGGTTACAATTGTATTAATTTTTTTTATAAGTTTGTTAATTCTTATTTTAATAGAACCTCATGTGTTGCTGTTCAGAAGACTTCTAAATAAAGTTAGACCTTCAGAGTCTTAAATAAAGTTGGAGCTTCAGAACCTACACAGTGAATTTTGAATGTTCTCACAAGTTTAACACATTACAACTCTAATGCATGTTCACAATCCAATCTGTGTTTCAATTGTAATATAAAAAGCATTTGTTCAGTATTGTCCTATTTATCTATTAAGTAAATGTTTCTTTATTTAATAAAATATTCTTTCATAAATTTTTCGCTAATTTCATTTTTAAATATTATTGTAAAATACAAGTACATTACACAAATACGAAGAAAAAAAATCACCTTTATTACTTCTCAAAAGCTCTGATGGTCTATATTTAATAAGCAAAGGATGATTATGAAAACTCTTTTTAATTGAAAAAAAATATCACTAACTTGAGTGCTTGGAAATCCTTATAATCGAAAGTATATTAAACGTTTTGCTAACATAAACTATAACACATAAAAATATTAAGAATAAAGGCATAACTTTTAGGTTTATAAACTTTTTTTCAATTAAGAAAACGTTAATTAAGAGATAAGTAGACGGAGGATTTTTGACTTTTTTAAGTGACCAACTTTAACTAAGCGACTTTTTAATGAATTTTGAGAAAAGTAGCTATAAATTTTTTATTTTGCTAATTTAAGATCGACTGAGAGACTAACACCTTTTTTCGTTTGCGATTTTGGGACTCTTATCAACATATGTTTTTGTTCACAAACTAATCACTTCCTACGCATTAAAATCCACACTCAGAAAAGATCCCCTGGCCAGCGCAGCATCCCTTGGAATTTAAAATACAGGACAGTAAAAAGACTATTTGTAATCTTGATAAGAGTGGAGTGCAGGGCAAACGACATTTTATTGAATTTGAGTTTTTGACATTCTTAAGAAGACATAATAGACAAAGTTTTACAGGTATATTAGTTTAGACTCAATTCTTTTAACAAAGGGAAATGTGGTACTACTTGCTTCCACTAGGAATTAGTAACTTTTCTATTTATGACAGGAAAATTTTACAGGAGAAAGAATTAACAATTCCTAAAACTGTCATGAGCTGGTTGCAAGATCTATATCACAGATTGATTAGATGTTGGTCATAAATTGAAAATTTTTTTAACTGTTTTAAAGATATAAGGCTTCATTGCAAAAAGGAGTCAACAGATCTAAAACGCTTTCTAAATTAAATATGACAATAATTGTTGGTTATTAAAAAAAACGTATAATGAAATTGTAAGTATCAGGATATGATGAAACTAATTTTTTGCATAAAATTTTTCAAATAATCATTAAAATAGTTGATTTTTAAAGGCTGATATCACTATTATATTATTTATAAAAACAGCTCATAATATTTTGCTACCTCATTGAAAATGTGCTCAGAACACACATACGAACTAAACGTCATGATAAAACTGGCGAAAAAATTCTAGTCAGTTCCAATTATACTTTCTTGTTACGTTAAACTAAGTAAATTCTAGGCTACATTAGTGTGCAGCTTTCTAAAAACTAACACCAATATGTCCAAAGATTGTTTTTTCTTTCAATAATTCATGTATGTAGCAAAAATGCCAACTGCTCTGCTTTCTATAAAATATTTTATAATGAGGAAAACTTTTAGTCAGTTTTGCTAACATTTAATTCACATCAATCTGCAATAGGTTATACCACCATTTTGAAGATGCGAGGAATTGGTGCCACTAGGTGCTATAGAGCAAAATAAAAGAATTTTGCTGCAGATCAGCGGCCATTTTTGTAAAAAATTTTAGACAGCTTAAAAAAGTTGATATTGATAAAGTAAGACATCACTTAAAGCATTTCTCAACATATAGTAAACATTAAAACGTTCATTTCTAAAATGAAGAAAAATTTTAATCGTAAATTAAAATAATTTTCTGAACATCCGGAAATATTCATATTTATGAATAAATGACAATCAGGTGGCAACAGACAAACAGTTTAATTGCTGATCTGTAGTCACCCAAGGGTGACCATTAATTTTGTCCTATCTTAGGCGATGATCTTGGGGAAACAGAAAAGAATTCCATATCCTTCAGTGAAGCTGCTTTAAAAGCAGTTCTGTGGCTTCTCTCTCAATAAGAAAATACCAATTGGGCTTTTGATATCAAATTTGGAAAAAGTAGTTTCTTTTATTAACAAATGTTGAATACAAAATTAAAAACCAAAGTCTATAAAAGTTTTTTAAGACTAACCTTAAAAGGTAAATATATGTATTTTTTAAGTTTTATCTCTTCATTATGTTTTTTTGCAAGAATATTACTGTATGTATACTATAATCATGCGTGTATACAGAGATGTTAGAAATGTACCTTTATTAATTAATTTAAAATATTTCTCTACAAAAATTATTTCAATTATTTGAAATCCTTACTTTAAAATTTTTTTAAATTATCCTAAATATTTGTCTTAATGAGGTTCAACCATGCAAAACTGTCCCAAGCACATTGTTTTGAAGAGAGAATTTAATTTATATGCATGTTTGGGTAAGAATATTTGGTTTAGTATCATACATTTAATTAATTCTAACATACATTTTCATGTAATTAATTCAATATTAATTATATTTAAAGAAGGTAGTAGTTATAGCTGCCTTTAGTTAACCTGTATTTATTTAATGGTCTATTTTGCATAGATACCTTGAATCACACACAGGCAAACACATTTTTTTCTCCAAGTTCACAAATAAAAAATTACATGTACTTTGTAAGCATGTAAATAGAATTGTGTTTTAAGAGATTATTAAGAAAGCATTATTTCTTCAACCTAATATTTAACTACTTTTTCAAATACTTAAATAAAAACTTGTCTAAGGCAAATTTAATCATAGAAATTATATTAAATATTTAACACATTATAATATGGAAACTAATTATCACAAATGCAATTAAAATTTCTTTCTAAAAACATCCAACATGCTCATAGTTTTGGCTGAATGGCAAAATTCCTTTTGCCCTATTGTTTCTATTCATATGTCTATTATAAATTCAAGTTTTCTTTTTACTTAACCTACAATATGCAAATTAAGGTGAATAAAGAATATTATTTAACGAAAACAAGTTTTTAAAGTAGCAAATTTTTAATAAGATTTTAGTAATATTTAAAATTTTGGGGCAAACAGATAAATATTGTTTGAAAAAGAAAAATATGGTTCTTATATATAAATATATATAAGGAATTTTTAAGTTTGAACTTACAAAAGATAATATATAGATTATGGTAGATTCCTTAATCAAGAACTGACACTTTTTTAAAAAGATAAGGCTCATTAATATCAGGTGAGAGACATTCTTTTAAAAATAACAGCTGTTAAAAAAGAAAGGAGAATCGAACAAAAATTTCTAAAAGGCGAACACTTGTAAAAGAGTTTTATGTTTTTTATTTCTCAATCTTCTAAAAAAAGCTAAACACAAAATCAAGCCAACAGATTTGTATCATATAATTTTCTTTAATTACAACTAAATTTGCAATTATTTAGAACTATATTATGCTTATAACCTTCTTTGTACATTTTGAATAACAGGGTCACATTTTCAGAGAAAACGTGACATCTAAAAATACAATTGCATAGATGCTGACCATAGTTTATATTATTATTATTATTCTAAGTAATAAAAATAAATTTGAGCTTTATACTGTGTTCAGTGAGAACCATTAACTTCAACACCCATACATAAGGTTTTCATTAAGGTAGAGTATGTGAAAATGTATTATTCCTTTTTTAAAACAAATTTAAATTATTACATTTTAAAATTTCAGGATGATGCCACCTCAACAATACAAACTCTCACCAGCAATACAATATTCAACCAAATATTATTGACATGTTCACAGGGAAAATGCATACATTACATGGAACTATTATTTTTTCTGTCATATTACAAAAAAAAAAAAAATTCCAACTCAACATCTGGTGATTTTTAAAAATGCTTTATGAAAAAACTGTAAATTATTGATTAATACACTAATAAAAATTAAGTACACATCTATTATATAGAATTCTAACTTTGCAAATGTACTGCTTATACAATCGAAAAATGGAATAGTTTCTATGTGTAGATTCAAAACTAGTTTGAAATACATTTCAAATTTAGGTTTTATTGTTCAATTATAATTTATTTGAAAGAGACATAATTAAATTTGTGTAATTTTCTTCAATAAAATAATATTTATATTTGACTACTTACATTAAATAAAATGTTTTCATGAGGCTGTCTTCACATTTTAAGATGGATCTAAGATTTTTAATTATTCATCTCAACTTAAAACTTTTCTTCAAAATCTGATGGATAATAGATCTTTTAATTCCAATGTAAGAATAAATCTAAGCATTATAATTTCTATCAGCATTAATAACATTTGCAAAATTAGCTTCTGACATTATGAGAGAATGGTACGGCAAATAAAAAAATTTTAACACAAAGTTAAAATCATTAAGTTCATAAGTTAACATAAAGTTATAAAAATAGGAATATTTGAAACACAAGAAAAAAAGATGTGACACTACAAAGACTTAAGAAGACAACATACTGAAAAGCTTCTCTCAACTGAACCAACAAACATAAAACATTTTGTTTTAAAATGCACTATATGGAAAATATTCTACTGTTATGTAATATACAATTTCCCAATTCAACCTCATGAAACTCTTTTTGTAGGCTTAATTACTCATACACATATAGAAGTATCCAACAACACACACTTCATAATGTTAACAAATTTCAGATATTTTTTTATTTATTTTTAAAAAGCTATTTTGATAGAATTTGAAACACGATTATCTTGAACAAGTATATTTCAAATTCCAATAGAATGAACACAAATTCACATGTTGAGTTCAGGAACAGTATACAGAAGGAATGACGCTACATTTTATGTACATGACAATCTTCAGTGATTATTTAAAAAAGTAAAATGTCAGTCAAAGCAAAATTATTGACAATTTTATATTGTTACAAGCAGTGCCACCACTCTCTGAACTGCTTTGGATATAATACCCAATTAGGAAAGAGGAAAATATTTGTAACTTAATTTATTTTGACTGAAAAAAGTTTTTTTTTATTGCTGGCAACATAAAAGAGGCTTATATTAATAATTTTCTATATTAGCATGCATGGCAATAGCGAAAAATAAACAAGGTTTTAAAAAAAATTGTCACTAAAGATTTAATTATTTTGTCCAATGTAAATTTTTTTATTATGTTTCTTACTAGAGGGTAATGATCATAAAATATCATGAGCTGTTCAGATATTACAAATAAAAATTATAAAACTGTCAACATTCGGTGGTAATTTACTTTTAAAATATTCGGCAAGGTTCCAACAATGCTTTGACAATATTAATAATGATAGGAGGTAGATTTAAGTCCCATTACCATTGGACAAGAGAAAATCTGTTTTAATTCAAACAAATAAATTTTCATGGAAAATCGCCAGTGACTGCAAATTTATATCTAAACTCCACTTTTGAGAAGTTAAAAATTATAAAGCTATGGAGGAAAACATTGATATAAATTTATCTACAGTGTAAGGGTCGCTTTTTGCAGAAATAGAATAAATTATGGACACTTTTAAAACTGTATATTCTTATACATATAACTTAAAAGTCTTATCTTATTATTAGACAGCCTAAAATGAATCTTTATTCTTTTAATCTTATTAAATAACCAAATTGACTTTTAAAACTACTACATTATATGACAATCCCAACGAAAAAAAAGCGAACAATCTTTAGGAGAAATTGAAGATCTCAGATATGAAGTAAATATTCAATACTTGATATCACAAAGCTACAGTAGTTTGATTTGGTAAAGAAAAACAAAAATCTGTATACATATAGCTTGCTACA
This sequence comes from Parasteatoda tepidariorum, assembly GCF_043381705.1. Taxonomy (NCBI): domain Eukaryota; kingdom Metazoa; phylum Arthropoda; class Arachnida; order Araneae; family Theridiidae; genus Parasteatoda; species Parasteatoda tepidariorum. The sequence goes on along the minus strand of NC_092205.1, from coordinate 27,945,676 downwards.
ATGGATTAAATATCAATGAATTGATTATCAAATTTGAGACAGAAAAGAATGTTTGGTTCACAGTATATATTTAATGAGCATAACAAGTTATAAAATTTTAAGAGACGGTTGATAACTTTTGTCCAAAAGAAAAAAAAATGCAAAAAATACCCCTAGAAAATTTAAAAGCTTGTCCGCATGGGAAAAAAAAAAGATATTTTATAATAGCCATCAAATTAAGTAATAACTAAAAAAATGATACCCCATCCAAATTTTGATTTCATTCTTGAATAAAAATCTTATTAATATCCCTTACTATAATACATGTGCAACAATAATTTAATAAAAATTTTACATAGGGTTATCGAAGTTGTTTTCAAAAGGTACTTAGTAAAACTATGATCTGCCTATTCTTTTTCATTTTGAAAGAGAATGAGGTATCAGTATGGACTTGAATAATTTAAATTTAATCACAAATTAATAAATAAAATGTGGTAGACGAAAAAAAATTCTTGAAAAAAAATTTAAATAGACAGTTTAAACATATCATGATATTTTAATGACCATATAGGTACTAGTTTTACTTTTGCAAAAATGATTTGAAACATTACATAGAAGGAAAACACAACTACTAATGAAATAACGACAAAAATATAGTAATCAATGTTTATAATCATTATTTATTTTAACAAAAATAAAATAATTGAGCAGAAAACAAAAGAGAATTTTTGAGAAGAGAAAGATATTTGAAATTTTTTTTCTGAAGTAAGAGACTCATGCTTAGTGACCAACTGTAAAGGCATGGGAGGGGGAGGTGAAACATTAATAAGTATGAAATGACTAGATTTTTTTTAATCGTGAATTTGGCAAAATATTAAAAAAAAATAAAAAATTACTGAAGATACACAAAAAAACACATTCAAAAGACAAAATGGTAAATACATTAGGATAGAAAATGAATGAAACTATACCACAGAATAGTTGCATGAAAATGAAGTAATTCTTGTTAGAATAAAATTGCTTATTGTCATAAACGTTAAGTTCAACATGACAAGTTTATTAAATTTCTAACTTTTTCAAATATCTAATGTGCCTTATCTACCTAAATAATATAAAAGTCTGAGCAATATTGTACAATCACCTACCCAGCATCAGACAATGTCATTGGTTAAGGCCTTAAATTATATTTTGTACTACTAGGACAATATTATTGAAGAAAACAGAGTTTTTTTTTTCTTTTTTAAAGAAAAATTAAAGTTAGATCAGATTAATCATATTTTTAGTTCCTTCAAATAAAGCTAGTATTTGGGCTGCAAATTTATTGCTGCATTAATTGTTTTTTTAAAAAGAAATCTGCATATTTTTCAAATTTAATGATTCACACTAAAATTGATTAAAATGTTAAAAATTTTTAATTCTTCACTTATACTTTAATAGCAATTATTACTTTTTCTAAAATTGATAACATTATTTTATTATTATTGACAAAACTTTAAAGAAAACAAATAAATTGAAAATAACAAGAAAATAGTTCAGAGATAATCCAAATCCTGACGAAAAAAAGTCTTTCTATGCTTTGAATAATAAATTAATAACAATACCATTTCTCCCTTAAGTACAATAACAATACAAAGGGTAGAAAAAGTTTACTTATTTCTCTAATTAACCAAAAGAATTAAAAAAAGAGGTGTAAAACAGGCTATTGCGTTGCTAGTTGAAATCTCTAAATCCTTTGGGCTGAAAAACATATGGAAATGCTGGCAAACAAATATTTGATGAATAGCAATTGTAAAAATTTATATGAATATTTTCTCCAGCTCTTTTATATGTTTTAATTTTATTATTTGTATCATGTCCAAGTGTTAAAATGCATACATTGTATAGTTATTGTATTTACAATCCCATGAATTTGTCAAAACTTTTTGTGAATCTGCCACAAATCGCAGCAACTCTTGAAACTTGCAACTCTAATAATTAAGCATATTTCTATATATTGCAGAAGAATAATTTTTTTAAAATAGAAAAGAAATTTAGAATTCGATGTTTTGATACTGCATAGTTGATTGAATGGTTTAGTCGCTTAACAATGTTTAAGCTAGTGATGTGTTTGTTAATAAGGCTTAGAATAGGTATTTAAATTAAAGCATTAATGTTAAGGGGTCAAATAAAATTTCTTTGTTACTGATTCTAAGAGCACTTGTGCAAAATTTTATTCAATGTAAATGTAAGAAAAATGAAATTAATGTCAATGATTTAGAAAAAAAAATGGGATTGTGAAATAAAATATTTATTCAGTTGGTATGCACAGTTAAAATTTTTTAAAGCATCTGACATCTAAAAGCAATAAATTAAAAAAATTAAGAGAAATAAAAATAAGTTTTTTTTCTTTTTGTATCTTAAATTGGCAACAGGAAGATCTTAGATTAATTTTACTACGAGGAGCTTGGAAAAAGAATTGTAATTCTTCTTTAATTATTGATGCAATAAAAATTTATAATTTTCATTTTTTAAATACATTATAACAGTATTTAATTTATAACAGTACTTTTTAATTAAATACTGTTATAAAAATCAAAAATCAGGTAGAAAAACGAAAAAAAGGTCGGAAAAATAATTATATAACTATTAAGTAGAACTGAATAAAAGTACTCTTATTTCATCACAGTGCTGTTTTAATTAAAGGGTTTTTCTGTATTAAAATATATAAAAAGCAATAGTTAGATTGTTTTGCTATCAAACTATTTTTGGAAGTAATAAAGTTACATTGACTCGTAAATGCGACAAATAACACAAAAAACAGTAAATGTGACAAATAACACATTGAAAAAATATTATATAACATATATTTGCTGTGTCTTAAATATAAAGTGGTAGCCAAAGCAATAAAATTAATAAATTTTGCTTCTATTAAACATATATTTCGCAGAATGAGAACTTAATAAAATATTTTTAACATACATTCCATTTTTAATACTTACCATACTATCATCAAACCAAATCACTATGTAACAGATATTTTAGATATATTTAATAGGCAACATGCTCGTTCAAATATAAGTTTCAAAATAAAAGTTAGTACACTAAATGATTTGTACATATTAAAACTGTTCTTTTCCATTCAATGGCAGTCAAGGTTCAGTTAATAAAAATCATTTTAAAAAATGAGACCTCTTAATACCTATTTTCAGTGGGGAAAAAGCTTACAAACCAACAATTTACACTTAGTTGCATCTATGTCCATGAAAAGTTTAATAGGGATATTTTTTAAAATATGGTTATCATTAGAAGGAAGAAAGAAAGAAAGAAAAGAAAAAGAACAAGAAACTGCTATAAAACTCAAATGTCTTTTACTTTAAAACAGAACATAAATCTGTTCAGAATCAGCTTGAATTATCAACATGGTTAGTTCTAACTGTTGCAAGATCAAAATGTTACAATTAATATGCAGATTTAGAAAAGATGGACTTTAAATAATATTTTAAATACAGACCATATAGAAAAAAATATACAAAAGAAAGTTTAACTAATTAATACTTTTAAGGTCCAAATTGAAAGACATTTTATTTTTTGTATTAATTAAGTCTTTCGAATGATTCTACCACTATTTAGAAACATTTTCAACTAGTCATGGGCATCTTTTAACAAAATTAACAAAGGGGGAAGAAATATAATTTCATTGGACATAATTAAATTAGTTAACACAAGTATTCAACTAAGTTTCGGCAAAATAATAACTTACAATATATCAATTAATAATAAGGAAGCATATATATCAACAGCACTAATGAACTGAAAGGAATAAGGATGATCTAAACAGTTTAAAAATTTTCGAGAATAAAGGCTATCTATTAAAAATTATGTAAATGCAAAATTATGTAAAAAATTTTGTAATTAATTATGTAAGAAATTTTGTAATTAATTATGCAAGTAATTTTTTTAAGCATTTATCGAAATATGGTATCAGTTACTATGTTCGTTTCAAAATATTTAAGGAACAAGCGGGAAACAAAGTCATTGTCAGATTATAAAATATTTAATAATGAGTCCATATTTAAAATTAATAATATTATGCACATGAGGTGCATTTAGTACTAAAAAAAAAATGGTGCCAGACAAATAATGTTTTAAACAATTATGTGCCATTTTTAGTCGCTCTGAGATCGACAGCAACAGTTAACTTTGCCCTATACAAATTAGCATCACTTCAAAGAAATATTATTTGCAAAAGAAATTATCACTCTCTATTCAACCCATTTTCATTTCATTGACACAAACAGTATTAACATCATTCTTAATTTATTTTTTAATTTTCAAAAGTATATTTAAATAGAAACAAAAGCATTTACCAACTTTTACTTTTCTGCAAGTGACATACCGACTAAAATGTGCAAAGAACAATTTTCTAATATTAAACAAGTATTTAATAGTATTTCTGAAACAGAAATAGGAAATTTTCCTTAGATATATATTATATATGTGATATATTTGAAAAATAAATTTATTGCAATTCTTATTTCCCCTTCCACACTTTTCTTATTTTAATGTAAACAAATCTCACTATGTAGAATGAAATGAGTAGCTTTTTTTTAAGATGGAAAATTGAACTATATCAAGTTAAATCACAGATTTTTGTTTGGCAAAATTTCTTAAAATCATGAGTATAAAAATATACACTAAAACTTGTCTTCCGTTTTTAATGCTGAGGGAAGATAATGTAAAATCACTACATTTTGAATTAAAATTAATTTTTTTTTAAAAAAAACGAGTCATGTAAGCATTATATTTTCCAACTAACATTTTAAAAACCACATTTTTTTTTATTAAGGAGGTTTGATATGAGGCATAAATAAACTTTACAAAAAATAGAGTCAAAAGGCTGCAAATTCATTTCATATGAAGTAGGGTTCTAATGTCACTCCGAAAATACAAAAACGATACATTGATCACCGCAGAATAATATTATGTGAACCTCCAGAAACAGATTATTATCAATAGAATGTGAAGGGATGGTACACTGATTAGGTGTTTTGATCCGTGTTTGTCACAAAATAGCATTTTATTTATGCTTGTGAAACACATTTTTTTTTAGTATTTCATCTAATTTTTCATCAAAAAAATTTTTTTTTAAATTTAATTTATATAAAGCATTTTTTTGCATTTTTTAAATAGTTAACAAAAAGATAACTAAAAATATATTCATCTTTAAGATTGGAAAAAACTTATGAGAAAGAAGTTACCGTGGACAATAATCTTGCAACATGCGGTTGATTAGCAAATATTATTGAAAAATATTGATGCTGATTGAAAGATATTAAAAGAAGTTATATCACTGAATGATATATCAAGACAAAAGGATGACGAAATAGGAAATTTTTCGCAAAATGATGAAGGAAGAAAAGAATGATATTGTATGAAGTACCTGTTACAAGAAATAAATACAAGATTTCAGAGGTTGACTTCATAGTTAAAAATTAATCTCCGCATTCTACAAAGTATTCCGTATTTGCCAGAATAGTTTTAAAAAAATCCATTCAAGAAAATTTTTTGTATCAAAGCCCTTCACTAATTGAAAAAAAGGGTAAAGCAATGATGGCTTGATTCTGTGGAATCAAATTTTAGAATAATTGGAATAAAAGGCTGGCAGCCCAGATAAAGTGATTTTTTTTTTTTTTTGAAAAATCTTTAACTGAAGGTCTTTAATCCCAGGCTGTCATGCCTGATCATTTTACACCTATTTAGGAAGATATAAAAAATACTTTTTATTGCATAATTAATCAAAAATTTAAGTTAGTTTTTCATATAAGAGATTCAGCAAACAATAACATGAATCTGCAGCCCTTTCATTCAATTCTTTTATATTCTTGCCACATATCAACCACCCTAATGTCATCACAGATGTTATGCATACCATCTAATATAGTTTAAAGTGAAAAATATTCTTAAAAAAAAAATTATAATTTTCCTCTACAAGCCAACTACATAATACATTTCGTCCCTCTTACTTAGAAAGCTGTTTTCCTGTTAAGTAACCAAACTACGCATTTCTAAATCAATACTGTGATACTCGCTTGTTTATATCTACTGTTTGGAATCCTATTAGCACATCTATTGTTACATAACTGCTTTCAAACATATTTTAAATAGACAAATAAAATATGAAATTAAAATCTCAATCCAAAATACTAATTGCTGCTAAAAGCATTTTTATATCATTGTGTATGCCAGCAGACATAAACTAGCACAAAAGATAAGACAAATGATAATAAACATCATTACAATTAAAATATCAATGCATGCTAATCAAAATTTGATGTCACCCATGCTACACCCAATCATAATAAAAATTGCTTATACAGAATGGAAATGTTATAATTCTTTCTCACACTTTGGTTTCCGAATGAACAATAAAAATCAAGTAATAGAAATGTATACAATGGCGAGAAGTATATTATATTAATTTCAAATGTTTCATTAAAATATGAAACAAAATCATATTTAATCTTACAAATTTTAATTTTCAGAAAAAATAATCTGGCAGCACTTAAATGCACATAAACTTATTTTCAATATCATGGTATGATGAAATTTAAAAAAATGAATTTTAATTTATTTAAAACTAGTCTGACAGCACTTAGTTGCACATTATTAATCTTGTTATGATTGAGTTTTATGCTTATATATCATACATATACAGCACTTAATGATGTAAAAAATCATTATCAGATGAGTTTCAATTTTTTTTAAAAAATGAGCCTGGCAGCATTTAAATGCACATTAACTTTTCATTATTATCATGATTGAATTATATGTATATATATATGAATATATACAACTGTACAGTATTTACAAGGAAAATTATAACTTAATTTAATTAAGACGAGATGCATTATTTAAAAAATTGGCTTTAGTATTACACACATACATATGGAAAAAAAAAAGAATGAACTTTAAATACAATATATACAAAAAATGTTTGATTTCAGTTTTTGCAAAAGATATATATATTTTCATAGCATAAACAAAGATTTTTTACACAGACATAGCGTGTACATAACTGTATGAAACCTCATCAAACAAGAAATTTAAAACTCTGGCATACACTTCGGATAAAAATGCGTAATACAATACAACAGCATTTTGCTTTCGCTGAAAGACTTGTCTCGACTGCAAACAAGTTTGTAGCCATACCATTTTATATTATAATTTTATTTTTATTTAAAAAATATGAAGAGGCTTAAAGCAATCACCTGCTGCCCTCACTGAAAGCAAACAAAGATAGACCGATGAATGGGGGTGGTTCATTTACATGCGTTCAATAATTTACAGACATACACAAATATAAGCAATCATTCTGTGTGTCCTTTATAGCCATTCCTGTTCCTTGAATGAAAAAATGTACAGAAAAAAGTCAATGAACTAAAACAGGGGGTTCATTGTTAATGAGTAATGAGCGGGTCATTAGAGTAAGTGGAAGTTTCTCCTTCTGCGCTGTCCTTCTGTGTTGAAGAAGAAGGGGGTTTTCCCCCCGCTAAGGGAGTGTTTACATAAATATTAGTTCCACTAAATGAATGATGATGCAATGAGCCCCCTACCTGGGAACAGTCCAGTGCCTGTTGTTGTGGAACAGTAAATATGGACGTGTCCATAGGAGTAAGTTCGGAAGACACAACAGAAGTCCTAGAAAAAGAGGAAGACGGGTGGCTTCTCAGATGATCCACTCCTGAGGGTGGCTGGTAAGACTGAAGACTCCTGACGTCATCATCAGGCAACTGTGGATCTTTTGCTGCTGCTTGCAAAAAATGGGATGAGTGAATATTTTTCTGATATTCAAAATTATGTACAGGTCCTGAGTTTTCATCGGACTGCAGTTGATAAGATGCGTCGGATGAAAGAGCGTCCGTGGGGTGCCTGGAGCATACAGCGGTGGAGCTGAAAGCACCACAGGCATAGAACAAGTGGTTCTTGTGTAAGCACCGATTGCCATTGGGCAGGAAACACGTGCTGCCGCCCCCGCCTACGACGTGCGGGCTCTCGCAGTCCATGGCTGATGTTCCAGGAGCAGTTGGAAACGTCCCACCGCAAGGAGAGCTGTAAATGTTCGTTTGGGTACAGCTGGTCTGATGCTGATGCATTGGACTGACAAGTGTATGTTCACCAACAGTAAATGCCTTGGCATCTAATCACAAGAAAGAAACAATTCATTAAACATAACAGCCAATGTGAAGTCATACTGAAAAGAAATTCTAATACTCAAAAATACTTTTTAAAAAAAAATTTAAAACGGAAAATTGAGGAAATGAATATTCTATCAGTGTCTAATTTGCTTGCATAAATGCACATCATGCTATTTTTTTAAATTTAAATTATGAATTTTAACTACAGAATATATTTTATTTAGCAAATATTGCTAAAGTAAATGGTACTGTAATGACTTGACGATTATAATTTGATGCTTGCTATTTATCAGGACTCAAATCTGTATAATAACAAAATATTTAAAATGGAACCAGAGATTCCTCAAATGCAGACGGCCCTATCATTCTCTTGATCGCTTGGAGAAGCTGAAACCCAATTAAAAAAAGAAAGAAAAATAATTACATTACCACATTTTTTTTCCTCTATTGTATCTCAAGTAAGAGATTGAAATTTAGTTTGTTAAAATCTTCTGTTACTAAAACATTTGTTAATGTTTATCACATATTACATGTGTCTATTACAGAACAATATTCATTTTTGAAATCACTTCAGAATTTATTCATTTGGTTCAAAGAAATCATTAATATCTAGTTCTAAAGCCTTTTTTCAGGAATGCCAGTTAGATGAATCTTACAAAATTTTTACTACTTTTTTGTTGCTCCCCTCTTTTTTCCTCTAAATTTTTTTAAAGAAACTGTCTTATACACATTATTGCAGAGGGGCACAAGTACAACATTAAATTTAAAGCACTAATGACTTTCAAGAAATTAACTTCTAAAAGTGTTGTGAGTAAAAAAAATGACCAGAAATCGAAAGTGGCATAAAATAACATAATATAAAAATTAAATTATTTCAGATAACACAGAGCAGAATATAGTAGTATTGAACAAATACTTACCAGTTAAATGTATATATTAAAAAAAAAAAATTTAACTTAAATTTTAATTAAATACTGCAACATCATTCCAAAAACAGTAAAAGGAAAATAGGCTGGTTTTGGGGGCAACACGAGAAATATATTCACGATCAAATAATGGATAGCAGTAAAGAGTTTAGAAGAAAGAAAAAATATTTTTATGATAAAGACAGAAAGAAAAAATACTTTTCTTAGAATTACTTAGTTTTGGAATTAGTTCTAATAAATTTCAGTTAAACATTCAGTATTAAGCACTCTATTTTTTAAAGGAAATATAATCTATAGAAATATAACCACTGAATTTCAAAGAAGCCACTTTGCTTAGTTAACACTATTAGTTTTACATTCCATACTTTTACTTCATTGATTATAGAAAAAGCTTTATAAAGGACAAAATGAAGAAATGGTTAAGTGTATTATTTGAAGATGAATAACTTTTTTTTTATTAGAAACCAAATAAACACTGAATCTGTGACCAATAAGAAAGTGCTTAGCTAACAACAAACGTTCAATTTAGCAAGTGCAATAATGACTTAAAATTGCATAGAATAAAATATGGAACAAACAATATGTACCATATATCAAACATATTAAAAAATAAAAAAAAAGGGAAATGTTTGAAGATTTTTTTATTAAAAAAAGTTTTTTCTTTCATAAGAAAAAAAAACATTCAAACACTTAATATTTCATAAAAATAATTTAAAGTTTAAAGGTAAAAATCTTAAGTCAAGACACAGATATTAGGAACATTGTTTAAAACATAGGAAGAATGCTTGAAAAAACTTATTTAAAAGAGAAAAAAAAAATCTTTCCTCAAAATAAATTTTTTTTTCTATAAGAGAAAAACTAAAAATTTAATGTATGGAAATTTTCATAATGATGTTTATTAAATGCAAATAAATAAAATAATTATTAATTGAATTGCATTCAAAATGTAACAAACAAAAAAAAGAATGTGAATGTTTCCACAGTGAAAACAAACAAAAACTTAGTAAAGTGGCTATAAGTGTTAGATTAAAATCCACATACCCTGTTATTCCTCATTAGTTTCCTTTGAAGCACTTAACAAGGGAGTGCGTCTCACGTGCCTTCAAACCCAGCCTTTACTGTATTAATTCAATAAATCGAAAGGAAAAAATCTGGTCAATTTCACAACATTCAAGGTTTTTACTAAACAATTTATTCATTTAAAACACATAAAAATTAAGAATAATGTTCAAGAAAATATTTAATTTTCGTATGACAGTAACACTTTTCTAAAAAAAAATAATAATTCATCATTTAAAAAAAAAAGAAAGAAAATATTTGGTATTACACAGGGTAAGTTTAGTCACACACAACAAAGCCATAAAAGTACCAGCTACAGAATTTCAAATGAATCTTATGAATCACAAAGATATATTTAAGTAAACTTTTTTATCCATAAAACTTTAGGTGCAATAGCAATTTTACAAAACAATGTTCTCTTGTGTAAATATCAAAGCATATTTCTCTTAACAGATTTCGTAAGACAAAATTTAAGTGCTACAATAGATCAGGGAGTGAAATTTCAACTCGCCAACTCACCAATGGCGACCGAATATTTAGGTCTAATAACTAAGTTTTGTCTTATAAAACATTGCGTTTCACGTCAAACAACTATAATGTTCTACAAGTTGTGAGTTTTAAATTGACAATTACTAAAAAAAGGGAGCAAATAGCTTCAGACTTAAGGAAAAGAATTAATTAAAAATGCAGTGATGAGCATCACACAGGGGTGATTGTGACACAAAGTGGAAAATCCTGAAAATTTTATGTGCACAAAAACTCGATTACAAAATATTAATTTATATGCTATTCATAATAAAAATAATTCTTCAAACTAAAATTTAAAATTAAATTACCTTCCAATGAAGAATACCGCACCTTTATAGTAACTTATTTATGAAAAAAACTTCGTTCTTACAAGAATCACGATATCAGATGTTAAACTCTCATGAATATGAATCGCGATATTGGATTTTAAAATAGCATGAATATGAATCGCGATACTGGATTTTAAAATCACATGAATATGAATCGCGATATTGGATTTTAAATCACAGAAATACCAATCGCGATGTGCGATTTTTAGATCAGGTGAATACGAACAGGGATATTGGATTTTTAAATCACATGAATACGAACAGTGATATTGGATTTTTAAATCACATGAATACGAATTTCAATGAACGATTTTTAAATCTTGTGAATACAATTCACAATGTGTAGCTTTTGAATTGGATAAATACGAAAATCGATATTTGATATTAAAATCGATTAAATATGAATTGCGATATTAGTGGATCCAGCATAATTTCAAATATTAAAAATGGTAAAAATCCAACTAACCGAAGGAAAAAAAATCAAATTGGTGGAAGAATAACATGCACGAAACAGTCTCGTTAACGCAATTTAATGAAAGTTTCAAAATTGAAATTTCAGATTGCAAAACTCGTAATTCTTGCTTTATATCTTAACTATTTCTTTAAATTTCAGATTGCAGTGAACATTTTATCCGATTATAAGTTTCGATTCGGGGAAGTCTGTGAACCAATCGCCCTAAAGTATGTTTAGATCCGCGAAAAAATCGCATGTCCTGCTCCGAGCTTCTAGGCCTGGAAGGATGAAACGAGAAACCCGAAATACAATCATCCCTGATCACAGAAAGATTGCAATCCATGTCAACAAATGTGTTAACATCGTTGTATACTTTTGACACATTGGAACTACTTTTTGAATTTGGGTTAGAGAAGATGAAGCATGTGTATTTAAACTCAAATCATTTTAACGAATAAATGGATGTTATGTTGGCAGAGTGGGCAAAATTATGTTCATTTCACTAACATTTGACTCAGGTGCTGGAGAATTTTAACAGTAAAGAATTTTCAGAAAGATTCCTGAATAAGCTCCAGATTATAATGTATTCGTGCTGATCTACAAGTGATCACATTTTCCTGTGAGAGAGGCTTCAGATGTCACAATAGACTGAAGACAACATACAGAAACTCTTTAAAGACTGAGAGATTGGATGATTTGCTCAAAATTTCTATAAATTGACCAGAGTTTAATGCCAGGCTTGAATTTGACGTATGGCATATGAAATATATATATATATATGAAGTATAAAAAGTATCAGAACATTTCTGATGTCCTAATTTTCTGATTTCTTTAATAAATATTTTAATGATATCCGAATAATATTGGAACAGTTAAAAAAAAATTTTAACTAACAACAGTATTTTTTACACAATAAACATGTTTCATTTTTTCATTTCCTTCGGTCTTATATGGTTTTGAACAACAAAAAGTTCCTTAAAACTGTTCTTGAAAATCATTTATATTTTTTGTGGCAATAGTGAGCAGCAAAAATTTCAGCCTTGCTGGTACTTTAAATGTTTATGTCGTGCAATATATATTCAAAATGTTCGCTAATAAAGTGTGTTCCGTTAGCCAGATTTTCTGAGGTATAGGGCAAAATTTATAGTAGCCACCAGCCAATTAAATGTAACAAACGGAGAATAAAAGTTAAATTTGCCTGTGAATCCTTACCTGTTCACCCCTTTTTTTTTCATCAAAAATACTTAATGTGTTTTTATTATTTTTTTAAGAATAAATATTTAATTATGAAAATTTTATAACATTCAGAAAATTACTTTTATGTTATTTCTTAAAACTATGCTTCCTTTTAGAAATGAGTCTGTTTATGCTTCCATATTTTACGAAATGCCTCAACCGAAGTGTTTTACATTGATAATAAAATAATTTTTTTTAACTTAAACTTTTCAAAAATTGGCAATTTGTTTTATAAATTTACTTCATTTAAAAAGTCTTCAACAGGCAATTGGTTCAAAGTAAAATTTTCTAATTTTGCCCTGCACTCTGAGGAGTGCTGCAGCATTGGAAATGGAAAGTTTACTACTGTTCCAATTGTCCTTTTTAGCTATTGAAACATGAATTTATTTAAAATCCGTCATTTAAGATTAAATAATAAATTAAAATTATGATCTTATGTAAACATAGAGCTTACTTTTACTACCAAATTTAGATCTTGCAGCAGACATTTTTCATTGGAATAATTAAATTCACAGTAAAGTCAATTTTTTTAAAATAAAATGCTTGTTCTTATTTCATTATCTGAATTAAAATGTATTATGAAAGTAAATTAAGGAAAGTGTCTGTAGCAGCATTCCTATATAATCTAACACAGCTATTTTTAGAAAGTATGTATAACTCATTGTGATCATTGTAGCTATATGTAATACTCATTGTATGTATAACACTAATCAAAACTTTTTGTGCTAAAAAAAAAAAAGATAAAAATATTAATAAGAAATGCTAAGCTTAAATAAAAGAATTATGCTTCACATTGAAATTCATGGTTTTAAAAATGGATAATTTCATCTTAAGAAGTTTTATAATAAATAGAAAATAAAAAATTTTCTTGAATTTTATAAACTTTGTTTTAACAAAAATATTACATTTTTAAAATAGAAAAGGTGCATAAATCATTGACATTAAAGTTAAAATATTCATAAAAATTTTTTTTTTCTTTTCTTAACTTCATTTAAAAATTGCTTTTAACAGAGGGAAAAAAATTGTAAAATGATATTTTAGAACATAAAGCACATTAGAGTGAAAAGAATGACAATCACAACATCTTTTTTGCTAGCTATGCAGTTTTTTGCCCTCAAGTCATGGGCTAAAAGAAACAAGCCGCACATTGACCATTCAAGGACTACAGGTTGTTTGCTCTAATTCTTCAAGTTTGAGACCGTAAGATTTTTAATACATTTAACAACAACCTACACAATAAAATTATTTCAAATCCGATCAGTTTTCAGAAGAACAAGAATTTAAAAACTTATATTAGAACGTTACTGTCAATGATTCATGTAAGTAACATTATACTTCAGTATTATTAATAATTAGAAACAACTTAGTATACTACAGGCTTAAATATAGTAACCCATACTGAAAAACAACAAAAATATTCGAACTTTAATAGGAAAGTTCTGTGACATTAAAGCTCAAAAAATAAAAATAATCACAAATATAAATAAATAACATAAAACAAAAATCCTTCTTAATATACAATTCCAAAATTACCTGTTGGTCCGAACGATGAACACGTTGTCGCGAAGTGTGCAATATCTTCCTTTTTGGACCTATCACTCGTCTTCCTTTCGATTTCATCTTGGGAGTCGGGATCGGCCACGTCTAATATCGGTGGACTCAATATTGTGTTGTGGAGAGTATTTGTACTTCCGTCGGCCGTTCTTTTGAAAAAACTGTGTTGGAGAGCGTGATAGGGCGTGATTCGAGTCTTTGGATCGTAATCTAACATTCGTAGTAACAAATCTTTAAATTTTAAATAGTCTGAAACACTATGACCGGGTTCTCCATGCCTCCTGCCCCCCGGTCCACCAGTCTCCACTCCCAGAATGTCATGAAGCTTTCTTGTACCAGGAGGACGATACTGCATTGTATAAGAAAAACACTAATGAGTCATGTAAAAGTAGCAAAAGGAATAACAATTCTAGAACTATAATATTTCAAATAAAAAACAGAATAGAAATTTTCTGCTAACTATAAATAATAATTTTATAAAGAACTTAAACAAATTTCCTTATTTGATATTAAATTTCAATGCAAATACTACAAGAAAAAAACATTTAAAAATGAACATTTCAATATTTAACTTTTTCCTGACTACGCAGATTGTCAATTTAACTAATGTTATTATAAGCAACAATAACTATTACTGTACCAAGGAATCATAATTCCTTGAAACCTAGAGATTGTTAATTAAGATGATCAATTAATTTTTTTTATTTTTTTTTTTTAAAAATTTGAGTTTTTAATGATTGCAGAATCTCAGTGAGCTATTAAAGGCATACAATCAGGCTATAATCTATTACTTCTGCATCTCTTGTTTTCCAAATCAATAAATGCAAAATTTTTATAGCACTGTTGCATCAAAATATAATCAGTGTCAATTAGTTAACCCTTTCGTGACAGGAAGCGCAAACTCGCGCTTATCGCTGAGGCCGGTAGTCTCTCTCGCAAGTGTCTGTTCAGGGCCGGAGGATTTTTTGCTGTTAAGCCTAAATCCATGAAATTACCGAAATATCAACACATTGTTTAATAATATTCTGTAGAATATTTAAAAGGCATATGCTTTACATATATATCTATAGATACTTTATTTATTAAAGCTATTTCTTGTTTAAATATACATTTTACACATTTTATTTTCATTATATACTTACCATTTAATAACTTTTAACATTATAAATCTGAAAACTAAAGGGGATGTATGACTTAAAATTCTTTTTTCGTATGAAAAATTTGAAAACACTAACATTGCACTAAAAACTGGACTGCAAATCGAAATACCTAACGCTGTAGCGAAAAAAAAGAAGAAGAAAAAAACCTCCCCTGCTCACTGTAAACAAATACCACATGCGAATTTAAAGAGCCGTCATAAAACATTTCTTTCTCCTCCATTCCTTCCCCTAAAAACTATGTGTATGTGAGTCATACTACTCTCATTTTGAGTAGAAGATCAAATCTACATGCATCTAAAACCATATGGAATACAATGCCATCTTCCGGCAGAAATTTAATTTTTTAAAACGTTCCAGGACACTGGCAATGAGTGACGGTCGGGGGTGAACGAGAAAACGCTCTGGCACGCCGGTGTGTCGGTCGGGAAGTGAGTGTGTTTCTTGCTGACATGCATATGTGACAGTCGGCGCGAAAGGGTTAATTTTCTCTCTCATACAAATATAAAATTTGTGATTGAGCTTAATATTTCCTGAATAAAATAATTTTAAAGTATGGTTTCAATAATCACAAAATTAAAACATAATGAAAAACATTTTTGTACAAAATTTAATTTAGTGGAAGATTCTTCAATTCAACATTTAAATATTATATGGTGTGATTATGTTGATTAGAATTGATTCATCGTCAAAATCAGATGAAAAAGACAAATCAATCATTGTAAAGCAACATAATCAGTCATTCATCATTAACAATATTTGTTACTGAATTTGCTTAAAATAATAAATAAGTTTATGACATGTAAATTCATCACCATAAAAATTTGATTATTTAAAATTGTTAATCAAAAACTTAAATATATATATATATAAAAGGCTGTAAAAGGTTCAAACAATATGATAAGGCTATACGCTTGAACCACACATATAAGTAGGCTGACCCTAAATTGGAATGCTCGAGTTTTGCTATTTTTATACACACTATTAATTAAATCAAAAATCAAATTTTTCCGATTTTTTAAAACCATTATTTTAAAAAATCAGAAATATCAGAACATAAAATTAAAAATCAAGACAACTATGAACCCTGCAAAAAAAAAAAAAAAACTGGTTTTGTCAGACTATGCTATCATTTATTTTATAAGCAAATTTCTGGGACTAATTTTTACAGAGCGAATGCTATCAAGGTCTGATGACAGAAGAACACTTAGGCAATTAAAATTAAAAAAAGGAAAAATAAAATATGTAAAAAACCAACAAAATTTTTTTAAGATTGAAATAATTATAATATTTTTGAATAAGAAATGTTGAATAGTTTTTAAACTATTAATTAAATAGGGATTTGGTAAGAAAAGAAAAAATTATCGAGCTGTAAAATTGGGTAAAAAAAAGAGATTAATTGAATTGAGGTCCCACAGTATTCATAATTAAATTCAGCATTAGAGATTACCACAAATTATTTTAATTTTAACACATGCTTTGCTACACCATACACCAACACCTATAATAAACAGCTAACATTTTCTAACATATTACACACTTTCAAGTTAAGCTGGGGTAAGTCATAACAAGATGTGATGTGATCTCAAATGAAGTTTCTTTCCTTCCAATCTTAAAAATAAATAATCAATAACACAATAAATATGTTTAAGCAATCAAACAGTTATACATATAACTGAAAGGATTATACATTAAAGCCGTGTTAATATGCTTAAAGAAAGACATTAGAGAGAGATGACATCATTACCTTTGCACCATCTTTTAACTTTTTTATCACATAGGTGCCATTTGCGAGCTTCTCAAAGTACTTCCGGGACTTATGACCCTGCTCAATGATAGACTTAGGTGGGAGATTAATTACTTCAATTATTTTGTTCATTTGATCAACCTTTGGAGAGAAAAAAAGCATTTTGAATTGAAGCAAACAATAAATACTTATTCAGAGGTCAATATATAAAAAATTTCACTTGGATTTAAAAGGTGAAAGATTAGCATGCTTGATGAAGAGAAGCCTGAACATAATTGAATTTATAATACAATACTTAAAAAACTAAGTTATAATAATCATATAACACACAGAAAAACATAAGGATATAAACTATTTTTCTGGCAACTAAGTTTTATTTTTGGTTGGAAAAGAGAATCTCTCTTGATGAACACAAAAGTACGCTTCATTACAATTCTGCGTCAGGATTTCCTGAATAAAAATTCAGATATAAATAAATTTAAGTAAAAAATGAAATTTAGAAACGTAAGACTAACTTCTATTGAAAATTAATCAAAATTATATTACATATTAAAATTAAGAACAGAATGAAGAGCACTTTCCAAACAATAAATGTTCACATGTTTAGTTACAGAAATATTTGCCACAATCACATGCACATTTATGGATCGATTAAAAAACAATGGATTGAGTAAAATGTAATGGATTGATTAAAAACAATGATAAACACAATAAAGTCATCATTTTTTAAATTTCATTACTATGTTATTATTTAAATATGTAAATAAAAAAAATCAAACTTTACATCCAAAATTTATGTCTTTTTATCTAAATTTGCTTAATTGGCGAAACAATTTGAATGGGAGAAGGAAGGAAGCACACAAAAAAATATGCGTCAGTCGCATATGAAAATATAACTTACTGGATTCAAAAGATTAATAAGTCAACAAGGTTGTATATTGTCCATGTTTCTGTAGCCATAGATTTATTTAAGAATGAAGAATACTGATAATATTTGTTTCAGAATAAATATATATTAATACATCCCAATTACAAATTCATGAAAATAATATTTAAAAAAATATAAAAAAGTATGAGAGTGAAAAAAATAAATCTAGATTTAAAAGGTTTGACTGTGTGTGTGTTTTTTTTTTAATTTCTTTTTATTGAAAAGTTTTTAATTTATTAAATCTTTATTTAGCAGGGAAAATATCACTGTATTGTAATGAAACTAATTATTGATCCATTAGATGCAAAATGAATTAAATTCATTAATTCAAAGCTTTTATGCTCACTTTTGGATCTAGTAATTCGATTAAAGATATTATTACACTCAAATACAAAAAACAATTAGAATAATACTGAAACTATCTCACCAAATTCATAATAAGAGAGTGCAAATTGTTTTTTTAATTCATTTTTTAACTCATGGAATATTGTTATATAAAGTCACACATTTATTTTCAAAATGGATTCGTTCACAGACTTTTAAAAATCGACAAAATAAACTAATTCTCTCTTTGCAGAGGGAATTTAAAAAAAAGGAAATGTTAACTACAACTAAAATTGTTACCTTGCCTCAGTGAAAGATTAGCAAAATAGAAAAATTATTTTGTAATTTTATGTCTGGAATAAAGCAGGGCAAGAGCATTATTTATTTTCTTTTTATTTATAAGAGATAGAGCAATCCATACTAAAATCACCTACCGAAATCAAAATTTGAATGGTAAGCTGGCAAAAACATGTGTATTTTTAGCAACCCATTAAAAACAACAAAGAAGCAAACATTTTTTTTACCACTTATTTATTGCAGACTATGGCCGCACCAGATAAGTTTGATTTCAATCTGATTTACGGACAGAGAAATGCCTAATCATACTATAGATATCACAATAATTATTGCTTAATTTTCCCTGAGAAGGGAATTAAACAGTTACTATGACCAGGTGAACAGAAAATAATCCATACTCACTGTAAAAAAAAGTTTGTCATTCAAATAGGGCTTCCAAAAGTTTCATTGTAGAAAAACAATTATTTCATGTTCATACTTATAATGAAAGTATCATCAGAAGAATTTTAAATTTAAAGTTTTTATAATTTTATTATATCCCCTCTGTAATCATTTTAGCAAAGTTAAGAAGATATTTTTTAAATTAAGTACAAATTGCTTTTCTCTCAGCAACAGTTTGAAAATTTTAAAATGATTTTCTACAAATTTGTTTCTTTCCCCTCACAGTTATGTTCGTATTTCTCATAATTTAATTTCTCTTTTTAAATAGGTTAGATACATTTTTAAAATCATAAATTATTATTTAGCTTTTTAAGCATCCTTCAAAGTACTATCATTTAGCTTATCAAGACAATTCTGGATAAGACAGGACGACAAATATGAATTTTTAACAAATATGAATATTACCTTAGATCAGTGTTTCCCAACCTTTTTTGTGCCATGCCCCACCTAAGTCATTCTAAAATTCTTATGCCCCCCTATGTAACGTATACATAATTTTTAATAATAAAAAATTGAATTGTTCACTTAAGAAACTTAAGTGATAGGTTTTAGGAAGAAATCACTAGGAAATTGTTAACGAAACACAGTAAGTAAACTTTCAAAACATATAATGAAAAACTAAAATTCAAATACTAGTTTTAATAAAGATTTTTCTATAATATTTTAATTTAGTGAGATCCTTGCTGCACAGAGATTTTATGTTAGGTTCCAATTTGGTTAGCTTCAGTCTCAAGTATCCCCGTTGTGTTATATCCAGACGATTTCTTTTTTTAACAGTAAATCATTTACAGCAATAAATCCAAATTCAGCTAGATACGAAGATGGAAACGGTAGCAATAGTTTTCTTGCACATTTGGTTGATTTTGGGTATTTGATTTCTGTTTTCTCACAAAGCCATGCCATCACTCCCCTTATATTAAATAAAGTTTTGACTGACTTATCATTTTGCATTTCTGCGAGTTCTTCTTGATACTGCATATTTGATATATCAGACAAATCCACTAACATTGACTGCATCATCCGTGTTGGAAAATCAATTTGTTTCAAATCAGAAAAT